>NC_138161.1:16177811-16457811 GCF_964165515.1 Mesoplodon bidens | reverse complement strand
AACTGGGGGTGATTTTACCCTCAAGGGACATTTGGCAAAGTCTAGAGATATTTTTGTTGTCATGACAAGGATGGGGGGTGGGTGCTACTGGCATCTGGAGAGTAGAGGCTAGGGATGCTGCTAGACATCCTGCAATACACAGGACAACATCACAACAATGAAGAATTGTTTGGCCCAATATGCCAATGGCACAGAGGTTGATGAACCTTGGGTTAGACTAATCACTGGGCAGATGGGCAAATGCCAAGCGGAAACATGATTCAGGGCCATGGGTTTCTTGTCATATGGTGTGTTTCCGTAAGGTCCTTAGCATCTTCACCCTCAGTCTCCTCATTTGTAAAATGAAGCTTTTCGATAGCTCTCAAAGTTTGAATGTTATGTGAGCGTATTCACCTTTCAGCTGCTTTAACATTTAACTAAAGGTGAAAGTCCATATTATCCTGGTAGAGCCTTCTTTTTAAAATAACCCCAAGGCTTATATATACTAATATAAAGGAGGACTTGTTGATTAAATTTATATAAACCCAAGGTTAATGGAATGGAAGGATGAAAGGTAAGTTACCTAGCTTTAAACACAACGATTAGTTGTTGATCACTGCCCATCTGAAGAGGGTTACACGTTTTTACAGAATTCAAGCAGTCATGGCACCTTATAGAAAATGGGAGGGGAGGGCATGGAAATATAGTTCCAAAATCTCTCTGCTCTACTAGAATGAAAATAACTTTACAAGGTCAAAATATTTGAACACACTGTTATTATGTTAAGGAGACACTGAGTAAATAGTTTTCATATCTGTTCTAGCTTCAGCCTGGAGTTTTACTATGTTTCCAAAAGATACCTATTCATGACTCCAAAGTAAGCATTTCTATAAGTGTGTGTGTGTGTTTTAATATTTTTTAATTGAAGTATAGCTGATTTACAGTGTTATATTAGTTTCAGGTGTACAACATAGTGATTCAACATAGGAGTGTGAGTTTTAAGCAGACTTTTATTCATTAAAAATATAAAAACATCTACTTTTGTAGCATTGTCAGAGAAACCTAAAGGCAAAATTTCTTATAGTCAGTTTCATCTTTTCATTCATTTGACAAATTTCCTCCAATCTTATTTACCGCTGCCTATCGTCTGTATAACACAGAATCATTTAAGAATTTTATATCTTCAAATATATTTACAATGTTCTTGCTATTAGCAATAATGAAAAATTTATAGAGCATTAAAAATGAGCACAGAGGTTCTATTAGTATTAAGATGAAGTGCTGGCTTTAGAGCTAGAATTTAAGAAAAATGTAACCCACATTATACTGTGTAATTGCTCTGCTAAAGAATTTGCTATTTGTGGGCCATTTTGTTTATATAGATATAAAAGAATGTGGTTATAGGTGACTAAAATCCCAGTCTCTACTCATTGGTGTTGGTATCTTGACGTCATTCTGGTACCTGGGCTTGGATGTATCAGTAACTCAGTACAAACAAGGAACTAAAAGGGATCTGGAATTCAAATTCAATTCAACAGAAGTTTACTATTTACTTACCAAGTGCAAGGCAGAATAACAGCAAAAATGAATGACACAATCCCAGTGTTCCACACTTTGGGAGGCAGTAGATAGTCTTCCCAGAGGGTATATGTAGGGGGATAGTGACAAATTAAGTTGAGAAGTTCCACTGGGCCCTGGTTGTGGGAGAGTTTGGACAAAATAAACATTTTGAAAAGAGGAGTGAATGGTCAGGGCCGGTCTTGAAGACAATGAATAGGGTTGCGGTGTGCAGGATGGATGGATACCAGAAATTGTCCAGAGGCTAACAGGAAGGATTGTGCAACAAGGGAGAGTGGCAGCAGCTGGATTGGAGGAGCAGACTAGTAGGGCTGGGAGAGACAAAGTGAGAAGGAGAATCCACATGCCTTGGGATGGATGGCAGGTGTCATTGAAGCAAAAAGATGAATAAAAGTAACGTTTAATGAGCCCTTTCTGTGCCAGAAAAATCCAGGTTCGTCATATAGGCTGTATTATTTAATTCTCAGAACAGCCTAAGAGGTAGCTATAATTATCCCCATTCCCCAAAGCCAGAAAGTAAGGTTACATAATTTGTACAGTGTTTCGCCGGGCTGGGAATCAAATGCAAATTGACTTTTTACCTTCCCTCCCTGCCTCCCTTCCTTCTCTCCTTCTTCCTCTTTCCTTCCTTCACTCTCTCCCTCCTCTTTCCTCTTTCCTTCCTTCCTTCCTTCCTCCCTCCCTCCCTCCCTCTCTCTCCCTTTCTTTCTTTCTCTCTCTCTCCCTTCCTTCCTTCCTTCCTTCCTTTCTTCTCTTTCTTTCTTTCCTTCCTTCCTTCCTTCTTTCTCTCTCTCTCTCTCTCTCTCTCTCTCTTTCTTTCTTTCTCTGAATGCTTGTACTTTGCCAGGCATTCTGGAAGTTGTCAGGGACACAACAGTGCACAACAGAAATGTGGGTCCAGTAGTCAAGGAATCCTTAGTCTAGTAGGGAAGGTAAACATTTACTTAAGTACCTACCTGGGGTAATTTTAAATATATCCAAAAATCCCCTCAAAAGGTAGAGATTATTTCTCCTCCCCTTTAGTGTGGGGTGGACTTAACTTGTTTGTGACAAACAGAATAAAGCAGAAGTGGCAGTATGTGGTTTCTACGACCAGGTCATAAAGACACAGAGCTTTCTTCTCCTCCATTCTCTCTTGGATCACTTGCTCTGGATGAGCTGGCTGCCGTGTTCTGAAGAGGCTCCAGCAGGCCTATGGAGAGGCCCACATGGTAAGGACCTGAGGCCACACGAGTGAACTGTGAAGCAAGCCCTCCAATCCCAGGTGAGGCTGCAAATGGCTGCAGCCTCGTGAGAGACTCTGAACCAAAGCCACTTACCAAGCTGCTCCTGTTCCTGAGTCTCAGGAACTTTGAGATAATAAATGCTGTTTTAAGCCACTAAATTTTGGGGTGATTTGTTATGCAGCAATAGATTAAAAAATACAACAAATAAATGAGGTAAGTGCCAAACAGAAAAGAAATATAGTCTATGAGTTCATATACAAAAGAGAATCTAACTGAGATGAGGAATCTGGGATGGTTTCCTCAAGGTGGTGACTACTGAGCTGAGATCTGATGGATGAGTAAGAGCTAAAGAGGCAAAGAAGGCAGGAGGAGGAAGGTGTCTAGACAGAGTGAAACATGTGCAAAGGCCCTGGGGCATGTTCAAAGACTTGGAGGGAGGCCCATGTGGCTGAGCATGAAGAGGTATGGAGAGTGTGGTACAAGATGAGGTTGCAGGATAAGGCAGGACCTTGAAGATCACATTAAGAATTTTGGCCTTAATCCTAAAAACAGTAGGAGCCACTGAAGACTTTCAAGTACAGGGACAACATGTTAACACATTATCTTCTAGGGTAACATGTTTCAAGAGTTTTCTTTGTTAAGTTACTTCATTTTAAGTTGCTTAGAGTGCTATACTGTATCGAGTTATTTATACTATACAGATTTAGCTAGCTATACAGTTGATAGGGTTATTTGTATAGGGTTATTATATACATTTTACTTGAGAAGTCATTTTAGTGACTATTTTTCTCCTTAGAGAGAGAAGGTAAACCCTAATCGTATCATGTGGCCTGGCTTAGAATAGAAGACAGAATTTACCTCCGCTGTCACTATTAATATATTTAATTGAGTGACACTAATAATCCTGCTTTTTAATGAAGATTTCTATGATCTGTTTTTTAATGTTTATTTCATGTTTCAAAGTTGCCAAACTCACAGCTCATAAGAGAGTATTCTTAAGCAGTTAGAACTTTTGAGACAATATTTTCCACCTGTCCATGTTATTTTTAAAGAATGGTAATAATCAAAGATGGATGTGCAGATCACGTCACACATGTGAAATGTCAAGGTAGAGATGAAATCACCCACAAAGCTGATAGCCTTAACCTTTAGCTTCTTTGAACACCCTTCCAGTTCTAACTTTCTATGTTTTAATTAATGGGGAATATATTATTTCCCATGGTTAGAAACAAATGTTCCCTGAAAGAAAAGTGTCTTACATACTCAGGGGTGTTTTAAGTTCTAGTATTAAAATCATATCGATTTCAATTTGCTCCCTGAAACTTTGAAAATGTTCCTAATCAGTCCTCCTATTGGCACATTTCTCAGACAGGTCTGGGGCAGGGAGATAAAAGAAGAGGCTTTTATGAGAGTAGATTATCGAGGCTACTGTAACGGCCATGAGGTGATGGTTTGAGTCACACAAGCTGGAAAACAAAGTTTTCCCCAAGGAGTTTCTCTTTTAAAAACTTTTCGTTCTTTTGGACTAAGAAGTTTAAGACAAGAAATTCTGAGCAGAAGGACTGAGCCAGTGTGAAAAAAAAGGAGGAATCAAGTTTTTTAACAGCCAAACAAGGAAGAATATGCATCTGCCATCTGCTACACTAACGTATTGTATCTGTCACTGGACGTGTCTGGGCAGTGGCAGTTCTCTCAGGTCTGAGTCTTGAAAAGGGAAAGATAAAGAAATAGTAGGACAAGATAAAATTATGTATTAAACGGCTTTCCTCCCGCCACCCTGAGCTTTTTAATTGCCTGTTCATTTCTCAAAGATGGAGTAAATGCTGAAGTGCTGACTTTCCCCCATCATTCCTGTAAATAAGGATATGACTCACAAGCCCTGTAATCTCCAGAATGCTATAGAGACTATGGTGATTTGATTATTTAAAAATAGCTGGGAAAAAAAGCAAGAAATCGATTATGGGTAAGTTGGGGTGCTTTCTTTTTTTAAGATTAAAAAAAATTAAATTTAACTTGTTACTGTGTCCAGCCCTAAGTATTCTTAGAACATCTGGTCAGTCAATCAAATTTTGGGGTTTTATGATATCTGGAAATGAACACGGTGAACACAGCGGTCAGTTCCCAGATCCCAGGCAATAAAGAAGATCCAAGACTTACCACGGGGTCATTGTGGTCTGTGTGCAAATCTCTATTTGGTGATCTGTTCTCCTTTTCTCTAAAGTAGAGAGAGATGAGTGTTGATGGCATTGGAGTACACTGACCCCCACCCCCAAACCATTACACAACCATTGCAATATTGTCAATACAGATATTTAGGGTGCTAATAAGAATAATAGTTGTAGAGATTGCAATAGCTTATATTAAGCCTACTGAGTGGCATGCATTGACCTATAGCTAGCTGGTCCAGAAATAAGAAAAAGGGAACCTCTTTATTGTTGGTGTGAAAACCCCCAAAACAAGACTTTCTTGATTTATGGTCACACAAGTTTGAGAAACTCTGGGCTAAATTAAAGAGTTCTTGCAGCTTTAGGATTTCTCCTAGCATTTAATGCTAACATGCACTGTGACACAAATAATAGTGTTTCCTTGCTTTATCTGCAAATGATCACAGCAAACAAACAACAGGCTCCATATCCTTTGGTTCCACAGTGACCATGGGTTTCCATTGAAATGCAGTTTAAATTTAGCAAGGTCATTTTGGTGTCCATCAGGTTAAAACAGAATTTCACTGTTATAATCTTGCTTTAAGACTTAATTTGCATTTATAAAGAAGTTTTAAAGCTCCCCATAAGTGTTTGTAAAGGGATAGAATTCTATTGAATAAGATATTGTTGCCCACTTGATACTGCATGGTTTTGCTTAGCTTAATATGAAAAATCAAAACCAAATTATCATCTAAGCAATGACAATCCTAGGTTTTTCAGAGAGAAAAATGAGGATTAAAACATAAGGCTTGGGCTTCCCTGGTGGCACAGTGGTTGAGAGTCCACCTGCCGATGCAGGGGGACACGGGTTCCTGCCCCGGTCTGGGAAGATCCCACATGCCGCGGAGCGGTTGGGCCCGTGAGCCATGGCTGCTGAGCCTGCGCGTCCGGAGCCTGTGCTCCGCAATGGGAAAGGCCACAAGAGTGAGAGGCCCGTGTACCACAAAAAAACCCACAAAAATCCAAAAAACAACAACAGAAAAATAACATAAGTCTTCTCTGCCTCACAAGGTTATTTTTGGAAAGATATAAAGTAATGTCATGAAAGGCTGCACAAAAGCTTTACTGTGCTGTATAAAGTTCGATTGTTACCTTCACTGTAGAGTTGAGGGCTACACAGGCCTTAGGGTTTTCTCTCTTCCTAGTCATAGGTACTTTAGCTAATTTGTTGCCCAATCCATCATTCTCTCCTGTAGTGTGAAATGGGAGAAAAAGGGAGACATATCAGTTAGGATTAGCATCAGCTTTCACAGATCCCCTCCTTTTCCACAAACCATCATCACCAAATAACAGCAGATTAAACGAGGTGCAAGTTTCTTTCTTCTCTGATGTAGAAGACTGGGGATATAGAGTCCTGGGCTGATATGGTGTTTCTGCTCCATAAAATCTTCAGGGCCCCAAATTTTTCTGCCATTATTTAGGTATGTCCCTGTTGTCATGGTCCAAGATGGTGGCAGCTGGAGGAGGAAGAGACAAAGAAGGGGAGCAGCCTAGGTGTGGACTGATTATCCTGGGAGCTGCCACAATATGCTTCCAATGACCTTCCTGAGATGGTTAATTTTATGTGTCAACTTGACTGGGCCACAGGGTGCTCAGATGTTTGGGCAAACATTATTCTGTGTGTGTCTGTGAGGGTGCTTTTGCATGAGATTTATATTTAAATTGGAAGACTGAATAAAGCAGATTGCCCTCCCTAATGTTGGTGGGCCTCACTCAATCAGTTGAAGGGCTGAATGGAGCAAAAAGGCTGACTTTTCTATGAGAACTCTTCTTGCCTGCCTGCATTGAGCTGGGATATCAGTTCTTTCTTGCCTTTAGAATAGAACAGAAACATTGGCTCCTTCTGAGTCTTAAGCCTGCTGGCCTTCATATGGGAGCTACACCATTGGCTTTCCTAGGTCTTCAGCTTGCAGATGGCAGATTTGTGATTTATCAGTCTTCATAATCACTTGAATCATTTTCTTATAATAAATCTTTCTATATATGTATGTCTATTGGTTTTGTTTCTCTGCAAACTCTGACTAATACAATCTTATTGCCTGGAACTTAGCATTGAAGAAGGAGAGAAGTATAGGGGTGAAACATGTAGGGTACAAGTAGGCTATTCTGCCACAGGAGGGAAACTCAAACCTTCAGGACAGCTGTGAGTCAGCAGTGATGTTGGTGCAGTCTTTTATTTTGGTAGCTGGTCAGAAGTATTGCCAAATCAGCAGGCCAAGTTCTCCATTTATCCAATGGGTGGCAGTGCCTTCCTCTGTCCCACCAGATGAGAGTTCTTGGAAGATATTAATCATATTCAAATTCCTTCACTTTTAATGCCTATCCAGAGTATGTTAAATACAAATGCTTCGACAAATGGAAAGCTCCGATGCACATTTGTGTTTATATGAATGTGTTGTCTAAAACCTGGAAATACAATATTTGATCTCTTTTAATGCCTGAATGGAAGTCAGAGTGATTATTTTTATATAGAAAGTAATACACTTGCAGATTGTAGGCAGTTTTTTTTCTTACACCAAGGGAAGTTTGTCAAGAGTGAAGGATGGAGAAAGAAGGTTTTGACAATGGTGCCAAATTATTTTACTCATTTCCTCGACTGGGCATTTTGAAGCCATTTCACTGGCGGGGGGCCAATGTCATCCCATTATTAGAGGTTCAGTCCTTGATTTTAGAAGCAGTTATCCAAGCTCTTGTAAATACTGCTAATTAGCTTGCATCTCTTCTCAAGCTCTGCACGAGGACCGGTTGTTACGTAGTTCCTGAAGGTTGTTGCTCAAGGTCTTTTCTTGCCTGCTGTTCTTTCCATCTGTGGGAAGAGCATGGGATGATGGGATTTCAGTTTGGTTTGCTATTATTCTTGGATCCTAACATAAGACCATTAGAATAATCGGTAGGTGGAAAGTTGAATAAACATTTATTTTTAACCTATAACTGGTTACCAAACTTAAAGGAAGATTTACTTAGCATCAGGACCAATTTTGTAATTTGCAAGGCCAAGTGCAAAATGAAAATTTGGGACCCCTTGCATCAAAACTTATTAAGAGTCTCAAGATGGTGACAGTAGACCGCTAAAGTCAGTGCAGGGCACTTCTGAGCAGCTGTGCAGATGGCACATCTGTGATGTTGGCCCTGCTTAGTGTTACACGTTTAGCACTTTGATGTCCTTGAAGTCCTCACTAAACTCTCACCTCATCCCCTCATCCCATGTCCTTGCATCTTCTATTACTTCTGCAATCTTTACTTTTGTATAACAGTATGGGACAGAAGAGTGTCTGATGAGAAAGCATTACTTGGTTTTAACCTAGTTTTTTTACCTTTTATTCCTGAATATCAGAGCTCACAGACATTTTCCTGTCTTCTGACCACCCTTAATATGATGTGGTACCTGAGGCAGCTTTATTGTCATGGATACGCAAGTGGCAAACATTGTGGAGCTGTTTGTAGGGGATCGATTCCTACCAAATAAACTAGGAATATTCTTCAAAGAACCTTGACATTTAATATGGAAAAATGGCCTATAAGAATCAAATCACCCACATGTAGTAAAGAGTGATCTAATTACCCAGGGAGAAAGGATGTACCTGGATCATGAAAAATTTATAAGGCAAATTAGAGGCAGGTATTATAATCAAAGTAGCTTCTGATTACCTTATTTCCTGTGATAATGTATTAGGACCCTCCAGAGAAACAGGGCCAATAGCATATATATAAATACATATATATACATATATGTGTATGCGTATATATATATATATATATATACTCATGTGATTATGAAGACAGGTAACTTCTGAGATCTTCAGGGTGAGTCTGTAAGCTGGAGACTCAGGAGAGTTGATACTGCACATCCCAGTCTGAATCTGAAGGCCTGAGAACCAGGAGAGCCAGTGGTGTAGTTCTTGTCCAAGGCCAGCACATTTGAGACCTAGGAGGGGCTGATGTCCCAATTTTACAACTTTCAGGCAGGAAGAATCTCTTACTTGGGGGAGAGTAAGTCTTTTTGCTCTATTCAGGCCTTCAAATGATTGAGCGAGGCCCACCCAATTAGGGAGAGCAATCTCTTTTACTCAGTCTATCAATTTAAATGTTACTCTCATCCCCAAACACCCCCATAGAAGCACCCACAATAACGTTTCACCAAATATCAGGGCATCCTGCGACCCAGTCAACTGGACACATAAAATTAACCATCGCAAATACCGTGTCATCACAAATTCTATATTCAAATTCCTAGCTTCACACTTATACAGACAGCTAGCTACAGTTCATCATATTTTTTCAATTCTACCACTTGCCATAACTGAAGATTTAATTAGAACAAGGTAAATTAGAAAATTAGAAAAAGGTAAATTTTTTTTTTTTTTTTTTTTTTGCGGTATGCGGTCCTCTCACTGTTGTGGCCTCTCCTGTTGTGGAGCACAGGCTCCGCATGCACAGGCTCAGCGGCCATGGCTCACGGGCCCAGGTGCTCTGCGGCATGTGGGATCTTCCCGGACCGAGGCACGAACGGGTGTCCCCTGCATCGGCAGGCAGACTCTCAACCACTGCGCCACCAGGGAAGCCCAGAAAAAGTTAGTCTTATGTCAACAGTTTACTGAGTGCTTGCTTTGTGCTACAAGCTAGGGTTGTGGAAATGACTAAGAACAGCTGATTAATCCAAAAGGCATTGTAAAGAAGCAGCTTTACTTCAATGGGTTTCACCTGCGAACTTCCTTTCTTCATTTTTTTATCCCTCTCACCAGGGATGTGATTTTCTTTTCTCTTGTGATTGCACTTTTAGTGTTGGAACCCTACAAATGTCTCACCACTACTATATGGAGTATGGTTGGGTTACGTAGGAAAGAGAGAATGAGGGGTGAGTGGAATCACCTGAAGAGGATTAGAAAGTAGCTATGGTTACAGGCGTCAGTCTACATGGGAGAACAAGAGTTGGAAGGAGTAAACAGAGGGAAAAATAAGAAAGAACCTTGGATGGAGCAGGGAGAGTGAGACTGATGAAAGGAAGGTGAGGAAGCCAAGACAGTTGGTCACTTTTAGCTCTACGTTATTGAACAAAATGCTTAGATTACAAGGAGAAAAGAAACCAGCCTAGAGGTGATGAGGTAAGAGAGAAAGAAGAGCTGTCATCATTGAATTTCTTGAGAAAACCTGTTAAGAGGCTTGAGTCCTCAAAAGACAGTGGCATCCATGGGTCAGAAAAATCTTGAACTAAAAGGAAGATTTAATTAAGTGATTAAACATTGATGCCATGTTCTTTCTTACTTTCAGCTTTTGTTCATGCCACGCTCTCTGTCTGGAATGCCTTCTTTGCCATCCCCTGGTTAACTCTTATTAATGATTAGGTCTCCGCCCCACTGCTGTTTCCTCTCAGATGTCTCCTTGGACCCCTGAAGACTGGGTTTGGTGCCTTTCCCCTGTGTTCACATCTTACCCTATTTTATTTTATTTTATTTTTTTATTAGTATCTGCTTCATAACAAAGTGAATCAGTTATACATATACATATGTTCCCATAACCCCTCCCTCTTGTGTCTCCCTCCCACCCTCCCTATCCCACCCCTCCAGGCGGTCACAAAGCACCGAGCTGATCTCCCTGTGCTATGCGGCTGCTTCCCACTATCTATCTACCTTACGATTGGTACTGTATATATGTCCATGCCTCTGTCTCGCTTTGTCACAGCTTACCCTTCCCCCTCCCCATATCCTCAAGTCCATTCTCAAGTAGGTCTGTGTCTTTATTCTTGTTTTACCCCTAGGTTCTTCATGACATCTTACCCTATTTTAGAATTTATCGTACTGATTGAAATGGCTTCCTGACATGCCTGTCTTCCTGCATGAGCTGGGAGCTCCTTGAGGACAGTAGTTGTATCTTGTTTAAAGTTGTATCTGCAGAATATACTTCAGTGCTTGGCAGCTGGTAGGTATTTAATGGATATTTGTTAACTGAAGGAAGGAATGAAAGAATGAATAAGGACCGTAGTCCAGCTCTCTCAGTGGCATTTAAGACACTGGTGTGGAGCATCAGGAAGGGTGAGGTAGAAGTGGTGGTGACACAAAGGAATTGGACACTGTTCCTGGCCTTCAAGAGCCTGCAGCCTGGATAACACCTATGACTCATGGTGTGATACAAGGCAAGTGACATAGTACCATACTACAGTGCAAGACAGGAGAGTAGGGGTACACAATTTACTAAACAAATATACAGGGTGCCCGATTAAAATTGAATTCAAGATAAACAACAGATAGTATATATACATCTCATGGAATATTTGGGACATACTAATACTAAAAGATTTTAATTGTTTATTAAAATTAAGATTTGCCTGGACTTCCTGTATTCTATCAACCCTACGAGAAAGGAATATGGCCTACAAGAGATTATTTTTGTTTCTTGTGGTGGGGTGGGGAGTGCAAGGGGGTTATTAGAGAAAGGGAGATAATTCAGAAAAGATGGGAAGTAAGTTGAGCTGCAAAGGACACAGGCCAAAATGTTAGGAAATGGAGTTCAGGTAGACGACATCTCAGGGGAAAAGACAGTGGCAGGTTCAGGACTGGCTGGAATCTGGTTTGGCCAGTGTGAGAATGTGTGAGCTGGGTGGTGAGACACACAGCTAGATGGCTGAGTCAGGCTGGGTGACTCCTCACATGTCAGAGTCTCACTCCTCTGACCACCCCTGCCCCCTTCACCTAGGCCAAAGTTTGTGAACAGGGAGGATGGAGCCTGGATGAAAGTTTCATCCTTACCCAGCTCAGCAAGTTTGGGCATTGGTCTCTCTCTGTAAATAATGAAGAAGAAACACCAGGAGCATTTTGCAAGGATCATGAATTTCTCAACCATTTTTATTTGTTTCAAACACTGGTGTCAAAACACCATTTCTAGTGAAGGTGAGGAAAAAATGAATACTAATGATGACTTATCAAAACAAGAGGGATGGTGTGAGAAATACTAACGATACTAACAACGTTAAAGGAACTTGTAATGTTAGGTTTTTCCTATTTTTTATTATAATATCTATTTAGCATTTTATAGTAAATATGGTAATACACTCTATGGCAAATATATAATGAAACAGACAAAAATAGCTTATTTATGATATAGGAAAGAGGTGGAAATACTTACATAATCTTATTGAGCATTCACTATGCTCCAGGTAACAACATATGTAATTTCCCTTAATCTTGATGATAATACTATAACACTATTGTGTGTGTGTAAATATATATATATATATATATACTAGTGTGTGTGTATATATATATATAATACCATAATAATACTATATTATATATATTATACTATATATATTATTATATATATATTATATTATATATATATAATACTATAACAGGGCTTCCCTGATGGCGCAGTGGTTGAGAGTCTGCCTGCCGATGCAGGGGACACAGGTTCATGCCCCGGTCTGGGAGGATCCCACATGCCATGGAGCGGCTGGGCCCATGAGCCATGGCCGCTGAGCCTGCGTGTCCAGAGCTGTGCTCCACAACAGGAGAGGCCACAGCAGTGAGAGGCCCGCATACTGCAAAAAAAAAAAAAATAATAATAATAATAATACTATAACAATTGTTATGCACATCTTGCTCAGGTTCATAATGTTTATTTGCTCATCTATGATCATTCAACGAGCAATTATTTTGGAATTCATTCTGATTTGACTCCAACTTCTATGTTGTTTCCGTTATACCACGCTTATAGATATAGATCCATGTATAAATAGCAATTACTGAGCACTTATGGCATATACACTGTGTGAGCAGAAAGGAAAGAACATTTCTGTCTTGTAGACATCAAGGATTATTTTGCAGGGGAAGTGATGCCTGAGTAGTGGCTGACAAAATTATTTCACCTTCTAATAAGTTTAATAACAGGCAATGCATGAAGAATACTCACAAGTAAAAGAAGTATTAATAATTTTGAAAACAGATATTGCAGTTCATTCTAAAAAGCTCTCTCTAGGTTTCTGTCATCTTTTATTAAGTGCTCCACATCGATGACACACAATTAAATTCTCATACTTTCTCCCTTTTTCTATTAAACACCCACTAATATCATTAGTCATAATCATTAAAAGGTCATTATTTATAATCTTCAGCTACTCATATGATTATAGTTTGATACCACTTTTGTTAGAAACACTACACCTTCCCATAGAAATATGTTTTAAATGTCTTTACAATTCTATAACCTACAGGAATAGTTATATAGTTGGGTTGACCAACTTCCTCCCATATAATTATTTCAATTATATAAAATGTTACTTAACTGGAATGGTATTATAGTTGTAAAATATTCAATTCTGTAATTATGTAAGATTAAAATAAGTAAAAAGAAAGGTCTGAAGTTTTAGCAGCCTATTTCCTAGAGAAAGGCTGAAGAGTTCTATTCTTATATTTAAAAAAATACAACTATAATAATAAAATATGAGAACAAAATGTTTTCAATGCTTTTCTATCTCAAAAGACATTAATTAAAATTTAATTTAAAACATCAAAGAGTAGTAGCCTTAAATAAACTCTTGTGAGATGGGCAAATATTGCTGTCCTGTTTTAACTTACATGTGGCTTCCACATCTCTTCAGGAAGTCCTTTAGACAGATCTTAACTCATTTTGTTAAACTATTTGTATGTTGCCTTAGAAACTCTGCAGGTGTGTGTGTGTGTGTGTGTGTGTGTGTGTGTGTGTGTAGAAGAGGCTATCCCAAAATGCCCAGAGCACTGCTCTTTACTTAGTAAGCTCAGACAACCAAGTTTGACTTACTGATTTTCTAACAATGACTGTTCAGGAACCACAAGAAGATAATTCTGGCCTTGGCTAGACAGTTTGCAAGGGAGGTAACTTGTTTGAATTTCAGATGTGTTCCTCAGAGTCATATAAATTTGAAGCTTATACTTATTAAAGGATAAATTTTCAATGAGGGTAAGATCATGACTTTCATACAATATAAAATGTACATGTATCAAATATTTAATTCAGGAATTAATGAGAGACCAACAGCTTCTGCAACCAGTGCAAAAGAGAAGCACCCATTTATAGTCAGATAAAGAATGTGAATTTATAAATAGATGCAAAATTGGTAAAACTGGTCAATATCCACAGGAACACAATTTGCATTTCTATGGACAGGCATTACTTGCACGACAATTAATTTTCTCTAAGTTAACTTCTGTATCTAAAAGTTTGTGAAATAGCCTAGTTAGAGGCAAACAAAGGCCTAGATAACACGGATGTATGAGTTGGACAGGACACTTAGTAAAGTTCAAAATCTTTCACATTTTTTTCTCATATTTTTTCTTTAAAAGGTGCTTTTTGGTGCATCTTACATATTTGTATTTATAAATAATTCAAGATTCAGAAATTAGCTAGTGAATACAATTCATTATTGGGGCGGTCAAAGATTCACATACAGGAATTTGGCACTGAAATTCATTTTGGATAATAACATGAAAATTAAGGATTCTTTTGAGGGTCTGGTATCAACTAATTATACTTTCAAATACAAACTAAAATATCATTCTATTTTCTGTACATGGTCCATGAGATACAACACAAGCATTCTGAATGATTTGGATCAGTCATCCATTTACTGCAGGCACTCTGTCACTCTCAGATCCACTTCTATAATAATAACAATGAGTAAGAACAATAAAAGGAAAAACTATGACAGAGAAGTCTTACCGATACATGTGCCAGACACTGTGTTTTATCTGTAGTTTTTTACCTATAATTTTTAAAATTTAATTTTTATTGCACCACATACAGTGGGTATATTTATACCCGTTTTATGGAACAGCAATTCATGCCTTCTTTACTGTCTCTCTTTTTAATAAAGAAGAAAAAATTTTAAGCAAACATATTTCTTTCACTGAATGATCTGAGTTATAGTATTTCAAAACCAGTATGGTTCAATGAACCAAACAGCAATCCTTTCTTGGCTCTGGTTTCTTCAACAACTTGGCTTCTTTCCCCTCAGTTTTAGGCTATGGATAGCATTATATAATTGCTGATGTTTAATCTCTGTGCAATACTTTGAGAAATCTCTCAAGGTATAAAAACTTCAATTATTCCTCTTTTTATGAGTGGAGAGGCCTAGAAAGGACATGAGTGCTTTACTTTAACAGACAGATTTAGAGGGTGGAACTGTGGACCTCTAGCCATCCAGAGAGAAAACATCTGAAAGAGTAATGCAGTGAAATTACAAAACAAACATCATTTGGGGAACTGAGATACTATCTAGACTACCCACATTGGAAAGCTAATTTATGTTCACACTTACCCTCTTCTTTGCGCTCCTCTCTCTTCTTTTTTCCCCTTGGTCTCTTTTCTCTTTATTGGCTTTGTATGATTCAAGAGTCATTTAGTACCTGACTACACACAAAAAACAAATATGCTGAGTTTGCCTTTCTTTTTTGCATACACTAGGGAATTAATTTTAGTGTATGTTGCATTTATTTAACAGATGACTCTTCTTGTCATCTTAAGCTCTATCTTGTTCTGCATTTTAATTTCCCTGCTTTGCCTTGCCACAAAAGGAAAACAAAAAGCAGTCGTGATACAAAGGGCACCCTCTAAATAAAGATGGCTTCCCCCAGGCCTGACTGGGCTTTCTCCACCCCACTGATGGAAAATGTTAGAATAAGGAAGTAGCATGAGTCATTACTATTGCCACACCCTCAGGAAAACCCCTGCTCCATCTTCCTCCTGTGCTCTCTCTGGCCAAGGTCCTGGGTCACAGGAGGTAAGTTTTCAGAACATATATTCAGGAGTTTCCTGTAGAACTGCAGCATCAGTTTGCTTACAAACAGAAAGAAGGACAGACATAAAAAATCTTTGGCTGAAGAACAGAAGAATGAGTTTGATCTAAACGTTTATTTATAAACTGGTTGTTTGGAAGTGGGAATGCAGTTTCTGTTTCTTACATATCCTCTAAGATTGTTAGGAGGACTCCTGGGTTTGCCCACCAAGCATATCCTACTGCCAAGTGGCTGAAGTACATGTAGTATTATTTTTGTGAGGAAGATACATTCAGTGTTCCAGTTTTGTTAACAGGGACATGTTCAGCAAAATAAAAAGGCAACCTATAAAATAGGAGAAAATATTTGCAAACCATATATCTGATAAGGGGTTCATATAAAAATATATAAGGAATTCATACAACTCAATAGCAAAAAAAAAAAATGGGCAGAGGAACAGAATAGACATTTTTCCAAAGAATGTCATGAAAAGACGCTCAACATCACTAATCATCAGGGAAATACAACTCAAAACCACCATGAGGTATCACTTCACACAAGTTAGAGTGGCTATTATCAAAAGACACACGATATTAGCAAGGATGTGGAGAAAAGGGAATCCCTCTGCACTGTTAGGGGGAATGTAAATTGGTGCAGTTACTATGGGAAATAGTATGGAGGTTCCCCCCAAAATTAAAAATAGAACTATCATATGATCCATCTATCGCACTTCTGGGCATATAGCCAAAGGAAATGAAATCAGGATCTTGAAGATATATGCACTTCCACGTTCATTGCAGCATTTTTCATAATAGCCAAGATATGGAAACAAGTGTTTGTCAACAGATAAATGTATAAAGAAGCTGTAATATATAGTATTATTTATCCAGAGAAGGAAGGAAATCTTGCCATTTGTGACCACATGGATGGACCTTGAAATATGTGTGATCTCACTTATATGTGGAATCTAAAAAAAAATCAAACTCATAGAAACAGAGAGTAGAATGGTTGCCAGGGGCAGGGGGTGGGGGAATGGGGAGATTTTGGTCAAAGGGCACAAACTTTCAGTTATAAAATGAATAAGTTTTGGGGAATCTAATGTACCATATGGTGATTATAGTTAACAGATCATATTTTATGCTTGTAAGTTGCTAAGAGAGTATATCTAAGTGTTCTCATCACCAAAAAGATATGATAATTATATGAGGTGATGGGGGTGTTAACTAAGCCTACTGTGGTGATCATTTCACAGTACACAGTTGTATCAAATCATGACACTGTACACCCTGAATTTAAACAATCCTATATGTTAATTATGTCTCAATAAACCTGGAAAAAATAAGGTGTACGATTCAGTGATTTTCAGCATATTCACAGAGTCGTGCAACTATCACCACTATTCAATTTCAAAATGTTTTTACTACCCCCCAAAAGAAACCTGGTACTCATTAGCTGTTACTCCCCCTTTTTCAACCCTTGGCAACCACTAATCTACTTCCTGTTTCCATGGATTTGCTCATTCTGGGCATTTCATATAAAATTAATCATATAATATGTGGTCTTCTGAGTCTGATTTTTTCACTTAGAAAAATGTTGTTTCATCCATGTTGTTGCATGTATCAGTACTTCATGCTGAATAATATTCCATTACATGGATATACCACATTTTATCTATTCAACAGTTGATGGACATTTGAGTTGTTTCTACTCTTTAGCTATTATGAAAATGCTGTTATGGATATTAATTTATAAATTTTGGGGGGAGCCTATGTTTTCAGTTCTCTTGGGTAGGAGTAGGAATTCGTATATACCTAGGACAACTTTATGTTTAACTTTTTGAGGAACTACCAAACTGCTTTCCAACGTGGCTGCATCATTTTACATTCCTTCCAGCAATGTCTGACAGTTTCAACTTTTCCACATCCTTTTCAATAGTTCTTATTGGTCTTTTTGATTACAGCCATCTAGTGGGTATGAAATGGTATCGACTTGTGATTTTGATTTGCATTTTCCTAATGACTAATAGTAAGTATCTTTTCATGAGTATCATTTACAAGGAGGAAATTCTTCCTCCTTTTTTCATTGGGTTCTTTTTATTGTTGAGTTGTGAGAGTTTTGTTTTGTTTTTATTCCAGATATAAGCCCTTTATCAGATATATAATATGATTAACAGATATTTTCTATAATTCTGTGGGCTGCCTTTTCACTTTCTTTACTGTAAAATAAAACCACAAAAAGGTTTTACTTTTTATGAAATTGAATTAATCTATTTTTTCTTTTGTTGCTTGTGCTTTTAGTGTCATATCTAAAGAAACATTGCCTAACCCAATGTCATGGTCAAATTTATGTTAATTTTTATATATGGTGTTTAGGTAGGGGTTCAATTTTATTCTTTTGCATCCAATTGTTTCAGCATCATTTGTTGAAAGGATTATTGTTTATCAATTGAATTGTCTTGCTGAAAACCAATTGACCATCAATGTAAGGGTTTATTTCTGAACTCAGTTTTGTTCCATTAATCTATATGTCTATCCTTACACCAGCACCACATTGTCTAAATTACTGTAATGTTGTAGTAAGTTTTGAAACTGGGAAGTCTAAATCTTACAGATTTCTTCATCTTTTTCAAGATTGCTTTGTGTATTTCATGTTCCATGAATTTCCATGTAAATTTTAGAATCAGCTTGTCAATTTCTGCAAAAAAGAGAAGATGGGATTTTGATAGGGATTGAGTTGAATTTATATATCAATTAGTGGAATATTGCCATCCTAAGGATAGAGTCTTCTGATCCATGAATATGGGATATTTTTGCATTTATTTAGATATTAATTTCTTTCAATGATGTTTTACAGATTTTCAGTACAAGTTTTATGCTTTAAAAAAACTTATTCCTAAATACTTTATTTTTTATATTCTTTTAAATGGAATTGTCTTCTTAATTGTATTTTTGAATTATTATACTTTCATTTAATTCTTTAGACATGGTTTCCTTTAGTTCACTAGATGAACTAAAAAATTCATCTTAAAGTCTTTGGTTAGTAAGTCCAAATCTGGACTTTGTCAGGGAGAATTGACTGATTATTTATTTATTTTTTTGGATGGGCTATGCATTTGTATTTCTTTGTGTATCTCATTTTTTTTGTTGTTGAAAACTGGACATTTAAAATAATGTATTGCTGTGACTCTGACAATCAGACACTGTCTTGTCCCCAGGATTTGTTGTTGTTTCTATTTTTGTTTTTGTTATTATTGTTGCTGTTTTTTAATTCATTTTTTGTGACTTTCCTGGACTAATTCTATAAAGTCTGTATTCTTTGTCATGTGTGGCCATTGAAGTCTCAGCTAATGATTAGAAGAGATTCTCATAAATGCTTTGAACCAGTAACTCTCCCAGCTTTTGTTGATTGGCTATATGTGTGTGTTGGGGTATATGTTCAGTGATCCTGCAGGCAGTTTACAACTCTACCTTAGCCTTTACTTTCTGCTTGTGCAGAGCATCAAGGCAAGCTAACAATGAGAGTTTAGAACTTTCTTTGGTCTTTCCTGTGCAAACACACAGCCCTATGATGGTCTTCTAGATTCCTAAGAATATGCGTGAGCTTTAAAAAGTCCTGCATGGACCTCTCATTCCCCAGTTGTTCTTTTTAAATGTTTTGGTTAACTCTGCCCAGTAGCATCATGCCAGGCAGATGCAATATTAAACAATTGTCACTGATTGTTTTTTTCCAGCAAATTCCCTAGAGATGGGGCTGTTGGCACAGAGCATGTCCTGAGTCAGGTCAAATAAATATAAGCCCTGAGAATGAGGATTTTCAATGAGCTGCTGCACTGGTCAAATCTTAACAACTACAGGGCTTTTGGGAAGTTCTAAATCTGTTCTACCCTCTCCAGTGGTTGCTAGACTGCTAGTTTGCACAACTACCATAGTTGTGATGCCTTTTGTTTTCAAGGTTACCATGGAGATGGGGAGAGGAAGATGGGATTAGGTCAAGTTAAGATGCCACAAAGCAGCTAGCTGTTCTTACCAAAATTCAACGATTTTTCTTGATAAACACTCCTTGGAATTTTGCAATCCTTTAGTTAATTTCCAGACTTCCGGAAAAAGTTGATTTGGACAATTTTTGCCACTGCTTTTATTGCTTCTATGAAGGAGCTGATTTTTGAAGGTCCTTAATCTGTCATTCAAGAAGACTCCCCTTTTTTAGGATGTTAAAAGATAATTTTTTTAAAAAAAGTAAAATTGTGATACACAAATCATACAAATATGAAATGAGCACATGCCAGTGATTTTACTTAACTCATTACTTAATGTGGGACCCAGTAAGGTGTTACAAAATCAAGAGAGAATTAAAAGAAACACACACACACACACACACACACACACATACACACAGGCAACTGAGAATGCTGAAATAGTTTTACAAATAGAGGCATATCTGGTTAATAACACAATGATCAATTTTATTTCACAAGGCCCAGTTCACTTGCATTTTTACAGACAAGAATCGTTTGCATTATTATCAGTTTTCTACAACTTTTAGAGTCATAACATAGCTGAAAGACATTAAAAGGTAAAGATGGACTAGAAAGGTAGATGAACAGGACACCCAGTAATTTTTTGCCCACATCAAAGTCTTTCACAATTTTTCCTGATACAGGAATGGAGAGGAGGAGAGTGTAGGCAGGAGCTGTGTGACATTCTGAGAAACTGGACATGACTGAAGCAGTGGAGACCTGGGTATACTGCAGTGATGGCACACATGACTTGTGGTCAAGAGGATGGTTTCTGGCCCCAGCTTGGGTGATAAGTTCTTCTATGTTCCTCAGACTCTGCATCTGTAAGGTAAAGGGGATGGCCCAAGTGATCACTAAGGCTCCTTCCATTCCAACAGTCTTCTTCAAAGTGTGGGTCTTGGACCAGCAGAGCAGCGTCACCTGAGATCTTGTTATAAATTCAAATTGTCAGGCCCTATCCCAGTCCTGCTGAATCAGAAACTCTAGGGTGGGCTGCAGTAATCTCTGTTTAACAAGTTTTCCAGGTGATTCTGATGCCGTTAAATGTTGAGAATCATCACATTCTAGTTCCATATAAGATGAAACTTTGACATCAGGGAGCCTCATTAGGTATCATGAGAGTATATTTGCTACTTCCTCCTGAAGTTTGAAAGCATAAAATTCTACGTATGCCTAAAAGATAAAGCCAGTTTAGTTGAAGCTCTTTTCATTTTTTTATGTTAAAAGGAAGAAGTTCATTATTGGCTTACTCAGAATTCACTGAAGGAAGTGGCCCATCAGCACCCTGTGTCCATTTGTTGTAGGCAAACTCTCAATCTACCATTTATTTCAACATGACCAGTCCAAGTAAACGTCAGAGAAGTATTTCTTGAAGCTTTGGGTTTCACATATTTTATATAGTTAGAAGCTTCTTATCCAGTCATCATAGTGGGCAGGGGTGAGATCAGACTTCCCAAATCTCGTGCTGCAAAGCATTTGCTCTTAGTCTTTGCTTGCAAAGGCAATGATTACAAGGCACTATGCAGCACAATTGGAAAACTTCTGTTTAAACCATATCCCTGGGTTGGGCACTTCACGCCTTACTTTTCATGAGTCAGTCCATTTCTGTTTGGTACACAGAAGACTGGTCTGTTCTGTTTGCTACCATCATTTCTTAATAGGTTATAGCTATGTTGTACCATATGAAATGGTAACATCCTAATTCTGTAACATATCTTCTGTACATTCTCAGCATCATGCTCTTTCCAGTGTTTTCTACAGAAGTCGCTCTCTGCTCAACCTCATCTGATTGATTGCTAAGATTGCTCTGACTGGCCTGAAGGTGATCATTATTTCTAACCTAATGCTTTGGTCATCTTTGAAAACTCTCTTATCAGCGACTTTCACTTAAGCATAGGTCACCACTTGCACTGAGCAAAGTAGTATCTATGAACTTAAGAAGCAATGAGACCTCAGAACTTGTATGCAAAACCTCATTATTCACAGCATAGGGAAGCTACTCCAGGAAGTATTAATAGCTTTACTATGAAGAAAACATTATGTGTGATCAATTCTCTTTCTTGAAGATTCATAATGTACCTTTGTGTTAAAGGCTCTGAAAGTCTTGTAGTGAAGGGACTTGTCTAACCGTGTTTAACTCAACATTTTTCAAACTTCTTTGACTGTGGGGCATTTTTATTGCTGGCATATCTAATCACATCCAGTTTGGGAAAGGCAATGTAGAAGATTTGAGGTGGCGTATAAGAGCAGATACTCACAGAATCCTGTTTCATTCATTTAGAATCAAATAAAGTAAAACATATGAAAGCCGATCTTAGACAACAAAGCATCAATATAAATGTGAGTTATTTAGTGATTGTGGTAGTTGAATCTATCACAATTTTGTTACTCAAAATGTGGTCTATGGAAGCAAAGCATTGGATTACCTGGGAGTCTGTTAGAAATGCAGAATCTCAGGCTCTAATCAGACTTATTTTATCCAAAGTTACATTTTGGAAAAATGTGATTCCTGTGCACTCTAAAGTCTGAAATCACTGATGACAGCATTTTGCATTATTACTCTTCCTGACAGAGGTTAGATCATTCCTGTCACCTCCTTCTCTCCCTGCCTACTCCATCTAGAATTCATCGCAATGTTTCCCTTCCTGGAAATTCAAAACCTTGACCGTTCATTTCAATCCAAACCTTTGATACTCTTTCCTTCCTCTGGATTCTAATATCATTGGTGGTTTATTTTATATAAACCCATGCTGGGTCTGGGATAATACTAAGAGGACTGCAGTAAACTTTAGAAAATTGATAAACATTTTGCAAATTGCTGAATATTGTCCATTAGTTTTCCAAAGTCAGTCTCTTTTTCTTTAACTGTAAGAAATGGGGGTGGTGGTGGTGTATGAATCATCCCTTTCCATTTAAAAAAGGTTCCTAAGAGTTAAAAAAAATTCTGCATATATGAAAAATAATATTCTGCACCACAATAATTTATTTTCAGAAGTCTGGCGCCAGAACCGTGCAGTGGTAGCCACAGTAAACATCACACAAGTACGTATGTAGAATTCTCTAGCCAGGTTGTTTCCCTGTGGGCTTCAGTGCTCCAGGAGGACATGGAAGTGTTGCTCTGTGTTGGCGGCCATATTGCTTATAAAGAAGCTATGTCTTTTCAGTCCCCCTATAATCTGCTGACAGTTTAAAAAAATCATAATGAGACTTTATAGGTTAAACACAGATTTTCCCACTCTAGACAGATTAAATAACATATTCTGGCTAAACATTAGATAAGCTTTCTGAGATTTGAACATGTCTTCCCTAGACAACGAATGTTGTTTTTGATGACCCAATCTTCTAAGTCTTTCTGGAGGAAGTAATTGGAGAAAAATTTAAACTCTGACAAAGATTTCTTCAGCTTGTTCTTTGGTGGAGAAGAAGAGCTGTATAATGAACTCTAAAAATATTCAAAACTCATAATTTTTCTTGTGCCAAGCAAATAAAAAGTCTCTAGTTTTATAAGACTCTAAGATGACAGTATTCCAAAAATGTTCCTGAAAGTTCTCTTTTCTATAATATTTGCATGAATATCTATCCACATCAGCAAATAATGTAGCATTAACACATTAAAATATGTATCATGCAAAAGGGAAGTGAAAATGACAAATATGGGAAAAGAATGTAATACGAAGATGTGCATTGTATGCTTAGTAGAGAAGCCATGAAAACTTCTGAGAAAAAGCTGAATGCATGAGGGTATTAATTCAACATTTTAAATCTCCCAGTGCTGAATTCTTATGGTTTGTAAGCAATCTGAAAGGCATTCAGGCTTCTAGGAAAAAGTTTTGTAGCTTTGGACTTCTACATGTCTTTTGGCCCTAGTAAGGCTGTTTAAAAATAGAGCTATCAAGGGAACTTGGTCTGTCTCTAAAATAAGAAATAATATTCTGTCCTTACAAGCTTCTGATATCATGTACCTTCATATTTTATAAAAGCTCAATTCACTGAGGATTAAAATATTAAGAATCTAGTCATGCAGAGGAGAAAGGAGAGTTTTCTCAGTGTCAAAACTGATTGGCTCTGAAACTCTAAAATAGCATTGTCCAATAGAGCCTTCTGTAATGATGAAAATGTTCCATATCTACACAGTCCAATGTGGTAGCCACAAGCCATATGTAGTTTGTGAACACTTGAAACATGACTTGTGCGACCGAAAAACTATTTAATTTTTAAAAATTTATTTATTTAAATTGAAATATAATTGACATGTAACATTGTGTTAGTTTTAGGTGTATAATATAATGATGTGATATATATATATATATATATATATGATTACCATAATAAATCAAGTTAGCATCCATCACTGCATAGTTACAATTTTCTTTTTACAATAGGAACTTCAAGATCTACTCTCTTAGTAACTTTGAGATGCACAGTACAGTATTGTTAACTATAGTCACCATGCCGTACCTGACATCCCTAGGACTTATTTATCTTAAAACTAAAAGTTTGGACCTTTCGACCACCTTCACCCATTTTGCCTACCCCTCCCACATTCTGCCTCTGGTAACTGCAAGTCTATTCTCTGTATGTATGAGGGTTTTTTTTTAAGATTCCACATATAAATTTTTTTTTTAAGATTCTACAGTCATATAGTATTTGCCTTCCTCTGTCTTATTTCACTTAGCATAATGCCCTCAAGATCCATCCATGTTGTGGCAAATAACAGGATTTCCTCCTTTTTTATTGTTGAATAATATTTTATTGTGTATATTACATCTATATGTATATACATCTATCTATCTATCTCACATCTTCCTTTCCCATTCATTTATTGACCCATGTCTTGGCTATTATGAACAACACTGCAATTGAACACAAGGGTGCAGACATCTTTTTGAGACACATTTCATTTCCTTTGGATAAATACCCAGAAGTAGAATTGCTAGATCATATGGTAGTTCAATTTTATTTAATTTTTTAAACTTTAGTTAATTCAAATTTAAATAGCTACATGTAATATGTTGAATAATGCAGCCCTAGGAATATTTTCTCTCCTTTGTTAAATTAAAATTTATAGCAGCATTTTTATTTTTTAATGCTATTCTCTAGTTTATGTATTGATATGTAGGAAAAGAGTCCTTTTGTACCTCAGATGAGAACAAATTTAATAATATTTGTAGAGCCATTGTTCAGAGTTATATTCTTGGAAATAATAACGTAAGTGGTCCATTAGATGATGCTATACAAATGATAGAAGTGCTTGACATAAAGTCCAAGACACCCTCACACCTGTAGTCCCTAGGGAAGGCTTTCCTGGTGTCCAGAAAAAGGACGGAGGAAAATCTGAGTACACTGACAATCACACGAGCGTGGTGATGGGAAATCACTGCTGCTACCATAACTCTTCCATCTTCTGCTTCTGTTTATACTACTTTTGAACGACTTTACCAAGACCTTTGGTATATTTTATCCTTTTCTATCTGGCACTTAAAAATTGAAATTAGACTAATTAAGAGACTCAGTTTTCAGATGTGTACACTGCTTACTGGCCCCCCAGTAAAGACCTCAGAAAATGAACTAGCAGGAGTGGTTGGCTCCCTGTGAGTTCTTTTCTTACTTTAAATGCAATGCTAATGGTGTTTAAACATCATCTTCCTTGGGCCTTTCCTTCCAGATTGGTTTATATACCACATAAGGGGACCTGTCCCATTGCTTGATAATTGTGCTTTGGCTATAGAACCCGTTTTGAATGGGCTGGACTTTTCAGGAGGCAAAGTAGAAAATAATCTTTCAACCCCCCTCCCCCCCCAACCCTTAGCTCAGGTCTGTTGGGCCTGGAGGTCTGCAGTTGGGGAAGGGCTGTGTGGTCTGCTTCCACCTCCACCTTATCTTTCGCTGACTACTGGCTGTTTCTTATGCCTCCAGGGTAGGATGCAAGAGGGTGGGGAGTGCCAGAGGAGAGGCAAAGCTTAGCTGGCTGGCACTGCTACAGTTTGGTGTTTTGGGCCCTCTGGGGACAGATGCCCAAATGCACACTCAACACTTTCTCTCCTGCAGTGGTTTGTGAGAATGCCCAAAGGGCCCTCACATGCTGCCTCATTCTCTGGCTTTGAGTTCAAGACTTTCCGGTTATGGAGTAAACCCTGTGTCTGGATGACTGCTTATGAGCTGTGCTTAGCAACCTCTCTGATGGAGCTCCTCCCACAGCCTCTTCTACAAAGATTTCTTTGCTCTGTCAAGCAGACTCCCTTCATAGGGTCCACTCAAGACTTCTCAAGATGGTTACCTTCCAGAGTGGCCATTTAATGCATAGAACACTCCTCACCTAGCTCCAGACGGAGTCTGAAGGTGTGGGCCCTCTCTTCACTTCTCTTAAGAGGGAGCCCTAGCCCAGCCTCCCATTAGATGTTGACAGGTGTGAGTCAGACACCTGTATCCCTCCCTGCAAATCCAGGAAACTCTAGTTCATTTTTCCCTGAGAAACTCCACTCAGGACTCATGCCATTGTGGGGGCCAGGAGTTGCTCCAACTTAGCTGGCATCAGCTGTCGGGGAGTGGGGTTCAGTGGGGAGAGAGTAGTGGTGGTGAGATGTCATAATCCCTCCTGCAAGACACCCCAGTCTCTATAAGTGGTTCTTTTGTGTGCTATGGACTAAATGTGTCTTCCCCAAATTCATCATGTTGAAGCCCTAATCCTCATAGTGATGGTATTAGGAGGTGGGGCCCTTGGAAAGTGGTTAAGTTATTAAAGTGGGGTCTTTTTGATGGGATTAATGCCTGAATAAGAAGAGACACAAATGAGTTTGGTTCCTGTCTCTTTGTCTACCACATAACTAGGAGGAGAGCTCTCACCAGGAACTGAATTGCCTGCCACCTTAATCTAGGAATTCCCAGCCTCCAGAACTGTGAGAAATAAATATGTGCTATTTAAGCCACCCAGTCTATAGAGTATTTTTGTTATAGCAGCCAGAACTGACTAAGACAGCTTGAGAAAGAGAGAGAAGCACTCTTCCTACTCTCCCATGGGGAGGTAGGACAAACATGCAAAGACATCCTTATTAATCTCCTTACTCCTCCTGTAGAGAAGCTGAAAGAATGTGGGGTAGATGAGTTGAGTCATTTCTCAGTGACTCATGCACAGATACTTTAACACTTCTCTTTAGGACTTGAGAAATGACACACTGTGATAACCCTCACGAAATGGAAAGAATTAAAGGGCATTTGGTGGAAGCAATCCCAAAATTCTGGGGTACATGATTTATAAAGAGCAAGAACTATAAATGCATTAAAAAAAACTTTTCCTAACCCTTAGCGGATGATGTTCAAAATGGAAAACTACTAATATTCATCTCTTGTTAACCATGAATCAACTCCAAATAGTCCATGTTGTACACTAATATGTGGAAATACCTTCACTAGGCTTAGGATATATTTACCCGCCTTCCTTCCCTCTGTAACCTCTACCCCTGCCAAACACAGAGACACAGAAGCACAAACACACAGACACGTATTCACAGACACTCCATGTGGAAAAACAAGCCCTCAGTCTTTATGCTTCCTATTTGTTCTCTGGTCCTTTTTCTATAATGTATAATCCATTTACATCTTCCAATGCAGTATCTCAAGCTACAGATCTTTCTAGCCGCCTAAACCCTGGCAGGATTTGTGTGTCTTTTGTCTTAGGTTTTCCTTTTCATTTGCTAATCAGAAAAAAATTCCCGCTAGTGTTTTTGGTGAAAAAAAAGACATTTGTGTGTGATACCTTTTGGGTACCAAACGTACACACCTGAACAGTAAAAGGCCTTTAGAAATTTACTGTGTTAATCCACAGGAGTGCCTCTAATGATCAGAATTTAAGGCACTATGGTGGCTGGTGGAAGAGATGCTTTTGGTGCTTAGGACCTTCTTTGTTCTCTCCAATTCATACCACATAGACAAGTTTACAAAGAATTTCTTCTAGAGGTTTTGTGGAACCTATTGAATTGGTTTTGGGGGCTTGGGCAAAAATGAGGTAGAAAAAGTTTTATTTTGTACTCCGTTACAATAGTGGATGTTGTCCAGACTTTTGCACATTAAAAAAATACGCTGTTTATATTTTTGCAAGTAGAATTATTTATCAATAAGTTCTAAGTGGCTTTTAAAAATAAAACTAGAGTTTTGTGGAGATAAGAGCTTCTTTTTACACAAGTTTAATATTAAAGTTTTTCATTCTTTCTTTCCTCTTCATTAGTCTTTAAGTAGTCACTATGATGTCAACTATGAAAACTATGAAATGTACAAGACACCTCCCACCCACTTCCAGCCTGAGGTATCTATTATCTCAGTAAAGATTGTTACAGCAGAAATGCAAAGAGAAATTTTGGCTTTTGATGGTCACAATAGGCTCTTGTGCTGTCTGTTTCCTTTTAGCCCTTTCATTGGCTAACTTCCACTCATCCTTTGTCATTTGACTGAGGTCTGATGTCTCCAGAACTCCTTCTCTAGTTTCTGGTAAGTTCTCCTCTTTTTTTGCCTTCATAATATCAGCACATATTTCTGTCTCAGTACTTAGCACACACTTTGAAATAACTCATGTTTCTCAGCCTTTAGAGTGTTCCTGGCTGGAACCTTTTCTTTTTCATCCTTGTACCCCTCTCCCTGCAGTGTCTATTTATTTCACTGTCTATTACAGAATAGGTGCTCAATAATGTTTATTGGGGAGAGGAAAGTGAGTAGGATCGGGATGTATTCTTAATCACATATTGCAATCAACAAATCTATGACTCACCAGGAGCTGGCAAACTCTTTGGTAAAGGACCAGGTAGTAACTATTTTATGCTTTGCAGGCCATCCATTCTCTTTCACAACTACTGGACTCTGAGCTTGTAACAGGAAAGTAGTTACAGACAATACATAAATGATTGGGCATGGTTGTGCTCCAATGTAACTTTACAAAAACAGGTGGCACACAGATTTGGCCTTAGGGATCTCAAGTTTGCCAACTCCTGCACTAAACTAAGAGTGGTTTACTGACTTGACTTAATTCCACACCTAGAGTTTATTTGTATATGGCTGTTCTTCCCCAGAACTCAAAGTATTTTTACAGGTTTAAATGATAGTATATTCTGGTGGAATATTAATTTTCTCAATAGTTTGCTAGTGGTCTAGCAGATTTGATGTTCAATCAAAGATGTGTAATTTAGGGCTTCCCTGGTGGCTCAGTGGTTGAGAGTCCACCTGCTGATGCAGGGGACACGGGTTCGTGCCCCGGTCCGGGAAGATCCCACATGCCGCGGAGTGGCTGGGCCCGTGAGCCGTGGCCGCTGAGCCTGCGCGTCCGGAGCCTGTGCTCCGAAACGGGAGAGGCTGCAACAGTGAGAGGCCCGCGTACTGCAAAAAAAAAAAAAAAAAGATGTGTAATTTACAACCAAGAGGTAGCTCCCCCTCGAAGAGAGAGCAGTTTAAGTCCCACTAACTCTAATGTGCTTGTGAGTAGGAGGATACAATGAATATCAGCTGTTCAAAAAAATAGTACATTTGTAAGAACAATTTGTTCCCCTACTGTCTCCCAGGTCATCAAGAGATTGGACTCTTTAATGGACAAGAATTATGTACTTAATAAAATCTTAACACTGGCTCTGTTTATCAAAGGAAATTCTCATTATTCACAGATTTATATTTCTCTGAGTCCTCCTGTTCTCCCACCATTTCCTGACATCTATGACATCTTTTGTTAGGTTGGCCTCCTCCCAGGGCTCCCTTTGGTCCAAGCTGGATCTTTGCTTACGTGTCTCTTCCCACCAGGTCAAGATGCAAAGGTGACAGGAGGACAGACTCCCAAGATCCCTCAGGTCCCATCCAGTCCTCAGAGTTATAAGCTTCTTTCTCCTTTCCAAATGCCTCTTTTCCATCCCAGCCCAGCTCTGGTCTTGGCCCATTTCCTAAGTTTAAATTAGCTGTTCCTTTTCTGATCTCCAATCTCCTCTGTAGGCTGCAACACAAATGAAGAGGTTATTTTGAATATTAACCTGATATCTGTGTATTTCCTTTCCACCTGTCTTACCTTCACTTAAACCCAGGGGCACTCCCAGACTCTAATCCAACACCCACGTAAGCAGTTTCAGATGCTTGCTTGTAAACACTGTATAAGTCTGGGACCGAGACCATGAGGAGAACATGGCAAAAGGGCAATTGGTACATGAGAGGAAGGTCTGGAGGCCGCAGAGTCATCAGAGTGGAACCAGGGAGTAGACGGAAGGACCATCCTGGTCCTTCCTGGAGTGGCTGGGCCCGTGAGCCATGGTCGCTGAGCCTGCGCATCTGGAGCCTGTGCTCTGCAACGGGAGAGGCCACAACAGTGAGAGAAGCGCATACCGCAAAAAAAAAAAAAAAAAAAAAAAAGAAAATGTAGTATATATATACAATGGATTATTACTCAGCCATAAAAAGAATGAAATAATGCCACTTACAACAACCGGGATAGACCTAGAGCTTATCATACTAGTCAGGCAGAGAAAGACAAATATTATATTGTATCACTTATATGTGGAATCTAGAAAAAAAATGATACAAATGGACTTATTTACAAAACAGAAAGAGACTCACAGATATAGAAAACAAACGTATGGTCACCAAAGGGGAAAGTGGGGGGAGGGGGAGGGGGAGGGATAAATTAGGAGGTTGAGATTAACATATATACACTACTATATAAAAAATAGATAATCAACAGGACCTACTGTATAACATAGGAAACTATACTCAGTATTTTGATAAGGGAAAAGAATTGGAAAAAAATATATATATGCCTAACTGAGTCACTGCGCTGTATACCTGAAACTAACAAGATATTGTAAATTAACTATAATTAAAAATATTAAAAAGTGAAAAAAAGAATTATTATTACATTAGAAGCTCCCTGAGGGTATAAAGCTTTATTCTTCACTTACACAGCATGATGACTGATATGACAGAATATCACCACTATATGAAGTTCATTGGAAGTCTACCTGAAGCTACATCATATTGATGAGCCTTTGCAGTTACAAAATTCCTTCTGCCTTGAATGTTCTTATTCTTCTTTCAAGGTTCAACTCCAATGTCTCATATGGATGACTCATATGACAGAATATCACCACTATATGAAGTTCATTGGAAGTCTTCCTGAAACTACATCATATTGATGAGCTTTTGCAGTTACAAAATTCCTTCTGTCTTGAATGTTCTTATTCTTCTTTCAAGGTTCAACTCCAATGTCTTCTGTAATGCCTTTGTCTACACCTCTCTGCCCCAGACTCCATAATGTTCTGTTCGTACCTCTCTTATATACATCACATTGTGTAATGATTATTTATGTTCATGTCTCATTCTCTTGTTAGTTTGTGAGAACCTGGAGGAGAGAAACACAGAGCTCATGTTTTATTTCTCTCTGTACCCTCAATATCTGGAAAGTTTGAAAGCATAAGTGCTCCGTGTGTGTTAAAGCTGGGAGCAGTCCTGCAGCTTCTGGGGCTCTGCTGGTGCTTGCAGGGCAATCCAAGTTTGGAACTCTGGTTAGCATATATGAATGTTCCTTGGGCCTGTAAATTCAGCTTGGAACTAAAGACATGTCTACTGTAAAAAATCCTCTGAGTAGTCTCCATTTTTTCATTCTTATCTCCTTTCAAGCATTCTCCAATTACTGCCGAGAACATTCTAAAAGAAATCTATTCATTATTTTCTTGATTAAAACTTTTCGAAGTCTTCCTTTTGCTAAGGGGTAAAGTTAAACTTTTTAGGATGCCATCCAAGACCCTGCATAACTTGATCCTGTCCACCTCTCAGGGGTTATCTCTTGATGCATCTTCTCCATTTTCCCCCATCCATTCCCCCACCAGTACACAAAATCACCCCATATCTCTCTACTCCCCACCCACCTACTCACTTTAGAGGTGCTGAGTTCCAAGTAATTATCTAAAGGGACCATGCTGCATTAACCTCTGCTTTTTGTCTTTTTTCATCATTATCCTGTTCTCTCATTGTTTCTATCCTTTCTTTTATCTCCTTGGTTATTTAAAACATATTTATTTTAAAGTCTTTCTCAGATCTATTATATCTAGTCTTTGTGATGTGAATTTTCCATTTGTTACGTTTACTGACTCTCTCTTGTGATGATGGATTGATTCCTAGTGTGTCTCTGTGGTATTTTAATTTTAATTAATTAATTTGTTTTTGGCTGCATTGGGTTTTTGTTGCTGCGCACGGGCTTTCTCTAGTTGTGGCGAGGTGGGGCTACTCTTCCTTGCAGCATGCAGGCTTCTCACTGAGGTGGCTTCTCTTGTGGAGCATGGGCTCTAGGTGAGTGGGCTTCAGTAGTTGTGGCACACAGGCTCAGTAGTTGAGGCTTGAGGACTCTAGAGTGCAGACACAGTAGTTGTGTTGCACGGGCTTAGTTGCTCTGTGGCATGTGGGATCTTCTTGGACCAAGGCTTGAACCTGTGTCCCCTGCATTGGCAGGCAGATTCTTAACCACTGTGCCACCAGGGAAGTCCCTGTATGATATGTTTTATTTTTATTTTATTTTGAGATCATCTTCTGTAGGGGTTGATTTTTCCCCCATGGGAGTAGTGCTTTAGGCAGTGGAAGTACCCATTTGACCAGTTTTCTAGTGGTTTCTTGGGTCCTAGACCAGCTTTATGCTAATGTCTTAGCTTGGGATTTTGATGCCATGGGGAAAATATAAATTGGACCCTCACGTACATGTGTAGCTTGGGTTTGGGGTTTTCAAAGTTTTCCCTCTTCTGACTTTCAGGCAGATGGCAAACGTACTTGCTACTTCTCTAGGCTTGTGAGTAGAGTATTTCTAGTTGCCTTTTCATAGATGGCCCTGGCTAAGTGCAGAGATCTCCATTCAGCTCTCCACCTCACATGGGCTGTATCCTTTTCTTTTTCTTGCCTGGACATTAAAGTGCAGCCTCCATTCCTCAGGAGGGCTGACAACCCCTTGGGAGGCTGCTAAGTCAGCTTGATTGACTTCTTTGCATTTGATTTCCCTCTCATGTCTTGAACCTATGGGTTTGTTCCCTTTTCCTTCTTTCAAGCTGGGCTATGTTTTTTTTTTTTTTAAGGCTACTGTGTTGAGCATGTAGAAGAATCTGTTCTCAAACTGACCCAGACCCCAGGGAAACTTTGCTCATCTTTCAGTACTCAGCTCAAAGGACCCTTCTTCGATGGAGTTTTCCTAATCCTTCTCCAGGGTAGAATTCTTCTTTCCCTCACTCGTACCTCCACTGTGCACTGTTCATTCTTCTATCATAAGACCTGTGACATTGATGTGCTTAGTAGCATACATGCCTTGCTCTTGTTCCCTGAAGATTATATTTTATTTGCCTTTGTGTCCTCAGGGTCCTACACTCTACAGGGTTCATAATAGATGTTCGATACATGCTAGATGAATAAATGAGTGAACACATAAAGTGAGTGAATAAATGAGGAATAATAGAATTTAATAATTCACATCTCTTTGCCTTTATGTCAGGTTACCATAGTAGGCTACATCTATAAAGACATTAAGCAAATTAAATTTAAACAAAGTATTTTATCCTAGTGAGAAGTGAAAGGTGAGATGTGCAATAAAAATATAGCAACCGGGCTTCCCTGGTGGCGCAGCAGTTGAGAATCTGCCTGCCGATGCAGGGGACACGGGTTCGAGCCCTGGTCTGGGAAGATCCCACATGCCGCGGAGCAACTAGGCCCGTGAGCCACAATTACTGAGCCTGCGCGTCTGGAGCCTGTGCTCTGCAACAAGAGAGGCTGTGATAGTGAGAGGCCCCGCGCACTGCAATGAAGAGTGGCCCCCACTTGCCACAACTAGAGAAAGCCCTCGCATAGAAATGACGACCCAACACAGCCATAAATAAATAAATAAATAAATAAATAAAATTAAAAAAAAAAAATATATATATAGCAACCATCACAGGTAATGCTCACCATGCACCAGGCACATTAAATTAACACATTTAATTTTTACAACAGTCTTTTGATACTGTGGATGCTTTTACAAACAGGGAAACTGAGTCACCAAAAGATTAACTTGACCAAGCTCATAAATAACTTGACCAAGCTCATAAATGGTAGAGCTTGGATTTGAGCTCAAGTAGTTTGGCTCAGAAGCCGTGCTTGTAACCATAGTGTTAGACAGATTGTCAGTACTAATGAGGGAGACATATTAAAGTTTTTGGACCTATGAGTTTTTTTGAAAGTGATTATTTGTAAGTCCAGAGTAAATGGTTGTTTTTCTAATGACTGTTCAGGATCTTAAAACCCTGCCATGTGGGAAGTTTACAAACTCATCCAGTAAATCATTTCTATATTTAACTGATGGGTCTAAACATCCTTCCAGAATTGAATCTGGATCCCAGATCTTGCTGTTTAAATACCTGTGTTCCTTTTTATTTCCTTCTTTGTTCATAATTGAAAAAAAAAAAAAGAACAAATACAGCAACTTCTCCTTGTCTTCCTGGAACAAAAGTTTGTTGAGGCTTGATTAGAAATTATTTAGTAGTTCATCCTTTTTCTTTGGAATCCAGAAAGCACCTACCAATATTTTGGATATATTAATACAAATTCACCATGGCCCTTACTCACTCCTCTCCTCATCACTGACTAAGATGTAAAAATCAAGACATCCTGCAGCAAAGTAAAGGGCTTCATTGGCCCAGCCGTTCTGACTCTCATATTGCCTTCGGGTGGTTACCGCAATGCTACTCCTGTGGATGCAGACACTGGTGATTCTTACATTGTTAATACAATCTCATATCTTATCTAAACTCCTTTAATGGAATTTTGTGGAGAAGTGATAAACTCCTCTGAGTCAGAGCATGGGTGAAAGAATATCAAACCAAAATACTCATTGACTCTAAGCAAAATGGACAAACATTTTTAGAGTGGCAGAAGTTTCTTACTTAGGATTATTAAGGAATATGCTAAAGAAAGATAAGCAACTTGAACGGTTACTAAATATACCAGGCATGCATGGGGCTGAGATAGGTGGGGTTATATGCAGCTGAACAAACACAATGACTATTTCTGTAGGGACCCTGAGTGTTTGGCACTTTGGGTTTGATGATGTACCTTACTATTTAAGGAGTGCAGGAGAATTATCCTATCTGAAGCCAGAATAGATTTTTCTCTTCAAGAATAAATTGTTTTTAAGTATTTGAATGATCTTTGAGTAAATATATGTATCATAAAAATTTACAATTCACAATATACATTGCCACCAAGATGACAAAGCCTAAGAACCATGATGAGATCAGAAGAAAATAGATATAATTGGGGCAGTATGGGGAACTTCATTTTTCTTCTTCTATGATAAGCTGGTTCTATCATAGTGAGGGTGATTTTCAGAAAATGGATGGTTATTGAGATGAGATTACTTGTGAGGGATTATGGGGATTATTCAGGTTAAAAAGCTTTCCTTTTTTGCTTTTTAGGCCTGAACCATTGTATTTGGATTAATGTTCAAATATATGGTAGAAGTTATTAAAAGCATTAACATTTAAATAGTTAGCATTTAATTAATGATTGGCAACCTTGCTCAAGTTGCTCTAGCCATATATGGAATTGTAGTAAGATTTTTCAAGCATTAAAAAAAGAAATTATCCTGAAAGACAGTATCTGATAAAGGGTTCAGGCAGTTTGAGTTCATGTTTGAACAAGTATCAGGCAAAAGATTTATTGTTTTGGAAATTAATCTCCCTTGTAAAAGATATCTGAGTTGTTTATGAGTTACTGGCACTTTCTTATGAAGCTCCAGTTGCTGTTTTTCTCAGAGAACTGGGAAGTCCCTTTTGATTTTAGTTGTGTTCTATGAACAGGACTCTACCTTCAGAGAATAGGCTTTTTTTTTTTTTCCTAACTAAAGGACAAAAACTAGAGCAGAAATGGTGACTGGACACAATGGTCTTGATGAAAGGATTTTCCCCTCAGTGGTCTTCATGCCCCAAATTCCATTTGTTATAATTCTTTAGTTTAGGAATTGGATACCTGTCAAAATGACTTGAAGAGAAAAACACGTTCTTTGACTTTGGAGGGATATATTTTTAGGGTCAGATGATATGAGAGGGGATCACAGAGTATCAGGATATTTGACCTGAGATGACCAATGAGCCTAAGGTGAAAAAATAAAAACAGTGGCTTATTTTAAAGTATAGCTAACGCTTTACAGAAAAACAGTATGGAGCTCAGAGAAAAAGCAGGGAGGGTTCTGATGGGTCAAATCTGGAGAATGTTAAACCCACATGGCAGATCGTAATTGTAACACAATTGCTTATTTTATACTCTGAAATTTTTCAGTTCCAAGTGAAATTGATGGGTAAAAATATTTTAAAGAAATGTAATCATACTCATTTTTGGGGATGTGGTTATAAAAAAAATTAAACAGCAACAGTGAAGGAATACATTAATCCTGTGACATAGAAAAGAATCTGTGAGTAATTTTTTTAAATAAGAAATATTTTTCAATGTTATTTGAATTGAACTGATAGATAAAATCAAACTTAAGTGAAACGGAGGAAATAAATGAATTTTAGACTGATTTCTTAATCTCCAAAGATATTATTTTCTGTAAAAAGTCCTCTTTAAAGGAAACTATATAAAATTTAAAAATGGATTTTATGTGTTTAAAAAAACAATATATTTCAATTTTAGATGATAGTTTTTAAACACTCACTATGAAGATGGGGATTTTATTGTACCACATTTCTTTTCCCTTCCCTCTGTTATAAGGTTAGGAAACTACAACCAAATCTGGTTTGCTGCTTGTTTTTATAAATAAAGTTCTATTGTAACTTGCTCAACTGTTATACTCATTTTTTTATTGTATTGTCTAGCTTCACTTTTGGGTTACAGCAGTGAAACTGAGTAGTCTTGATGGGGACAGATGCCCCTGTTTTTGTAAGTAAAGTTTTAGTGTAACAGCCAAACCCATTTGTTTATGTATGATTCATTCCTGCTTTTGAACTACAGCAGTGAAATTCAATAGTCTTGACAGAGACCATATGGCCCACAATGCCTAAAATATTTACTATCTGGCCCTTTTCAGGAAGTTTGTTGACTCCTGTTATATTGTTACTTTTTATATTATCAAGATTTGTAATACTTATAATCTGCTTTGTAACACTTATAATCTGCTTTGTAACCATAATTCCTGTATTTTGTGGTATTATTACATTTAAATGGATACAGTGCTCATCACTAGCCCTCTTTACCATGACTTCTTCAATTCTGAGTCCTTTATTTTGATTCTTTTCTGAATTTCATCAAGGACTTTCTTCAGTCAGTAAAGTTTTATAAGATCTGAATTTCCTTTTTATATTAAAAAATGTATGCCTGTTAAAAATTACTTTAAAACTTCTTGGGTGGTTATTATATACTTTCTTAAAGAACTGTGTAGGTCAATGTTATCTGATAGACATATAATGTTAACCACATATGTAATTTAAATTTTTCTAGTAGTCACATTAAAAATAATGTGTAGTCCCAGCTTACCCTTCCATTCTCTAAGTCTGCATCTTTATTCCTGTCCTGCCCCTAGGTTCATCAGAACCATTTTTTTTTTTTTTTTAGATTCCATGTATATGTGTTAGGATACAGTATTTGTTTTTCTCTTTCTGACTTATTTCACTCTGTATAGCAGTCTCTAGGTCCATCCACCTCACTACAAATAACTCAACTTCATTTCTTTTAATGGCTGAGTAATATTCCATTGTATATATGTGCCACAACTTCTTTATCCATTCATCTGTCGATGGAGACTTAGGTTGCTTCCATGTGCTGGCTATTGTAAATAGTGCTGCAGTGAATATTGTGGTACATGTCTCTTTCTGAATTATGGTTTTCTCAGGGTATATGCCCAGTAGTGGGATTGTTGGGTCATATGGTAATTTTATTTTTAGATTTTTAAGCAACCTCCATACTGTTCTGCATAGTGGCTGTATCAATTTACATTTCCACCAACAGTGCAAGAGGCTTCCCTTTTCTCCACACCCTCTCCAGCATTTATTGTTTGTAGATTTTTTGATGTTGGCCATTCTGACTGGTGTGAGGTGATATCTCATTGTAGATTTGATTTGCATTTCTCTAATGATTAGTGATGTTGAGCATCCTATCATGTGTTTGTTGGCAATCTGTATATCTTCTTTGGAGAAATGTCTATTTAGGTCTTCTGTCCATTTGTGGATTGGGTTGTTTGTTTTTTTTGATATTGAGCTGCATGTGCTGCTTGTAAATTTTGGAGATTAATCCTTTGTCAGGTGCTTCATTTGCAAATATTCTCTCCCGTTCTGAGGGTGGTCTTTTCATCTTGTTTATGGTTTCCTTTGCCGTGAAAACGCTTTTAAGTATCATTAGGTCCCATTTATTTATTTTTGTTTTTATTTCCATTTCTCTAGGAAATGGGTCAAAAAGGATCTTGCTGTGATTTATGTCATACAGTGTTCTGCCTATGTTTTCTTCCAAGAGTTTTATAGTGTCTGGACTTACATTTAGGTCTTTAATCCATTTTGAGTTTATTTTTGTGTACGGTGTTAGGGAGGGTTCTAATTTCATTTTTTTTTTACATGTAGCTGTCCAGTTTTCCCAGCACCACTTATTGAAGAGGCTGTCTTTTCTCCACTGTATATTCTTGCCTGTTTTATCAAAGTTAAGGTGACCATATGTGCATGGGTTTATCTCTGGGCTTTCTATCCTGTTCCATTGATCCATATTTCTGTTTTTGTGCCAGTACCATAGTGTATGGATTACTGTAGCTTTGTAGTATAGTCTGAAATCCTGGAGCCTGATTGCTCCAGCTCCGTTTTTCTTTCTCAAGATTGCTTTGGCTATTCGGGGTCTTTTGTGTTTCATACAAATTGTGAAATTTTTTGTTCTATTTCTGTGAAAAATGCCATTGGTAGTTTGATAGGGATCACATTGAATCTGTAGATTGCTTTGGGTAGTAGAGTCATTTTCACAATGTTGATTCTTCCAATCCAAGAACATGGTATATCTCTCCATCTGTTTGTATCATGTTTAATTTCTTTCATCAATGTCTTATAGCGTTCTGCATACAGGTCTTTTATCTTCTTAGGTAGGTTTATACCTAGGTATATCATTCTTTTTGTTGCAATGGTAAATGGGAGTGTTTCCTTAATTTCTCTTTCAGATTTTTCGTCATTAGTGTATAGGAATGCAAGAGATTTCTGTGCATTAACTTTGTATTTGGTTACTTTACCAAATTCATTGATTAGCTCTGGTAGTTTTCTGGTAGCATTGTTTGGATTCTCTTTGTATAGTACAGTATCATGTCATCTGCAAACAGTGACAGTTTTACTTCTTCTTTTCCAATTTGGATTCCTTTTATTTCTTTTTCTTCTCTGATAGCTGTTGCTAAAACTTCCAAAACTATGTTGAATAATAGTAGTGAGGGTGGGCAACCTTGTCTTGTTCCTGATCTTAGGAGAAATGGTTTCAGTTTTTCACCATTGAGAATGATGTTGGCTGTGGGTTTGTCATATATAGCCTTTATTATGTTGGGGTAGGTTCCCTTTATGCTTACTTTCTGGACAGTTTTTTTCATAAATGGGTGTTGAATTTTGTCAAAAGCTCTTTCGGCATCTATTGATATGATCATATGGTTTTCATCCTTCAATTTATTAATATGGTGTATCTCATTGACTGATTTGTGTATATTGAATAATCCTTGCATTCCTGGAATAAACCTCACTTGATCATGGTGTATGATCCTTTTAATGTGCTGTTGGATTCTGTTTGCTAGTATTTTGTTGAGGATTTTTGCATCTACATTCATCAGTGATATTGGTCTGTAGTTTTCTTTTTTTGTGATATCTTTGACTGGTTTTGATGTCAGGGTGATGGTGGCCTCATCGAATGAATTTGGGAGTGTGCCTCCCTCTGCTACATTTTGGAAGAGTTTGAGAAGGATAGGTGTTAGCTCTTTCTAAGTGTTTGATAGAATATGCCTGTGAAGCCATCTGGTCCTGGGCTTTTATTTGTTGGAAGGTTTTTAATCACAGTCTCAATCAATGCTTCTGTTTGGTCTGTTTATATTTTCTATTTCTTCCTGGTTCAGTCTCAGAAGGTTGTGCTTCTCTTAGAATTTGTCCATTTCTTCCAGGTTGTCCATTTTATTGGCATATAGTTTCTTGTAGTAATCTCTCATGATCCTTTGTGTTTCTGAAGTGTCAGTTGTTACTTTTCCTTTTTCATTTCTAATTCCGTTGAGTGTTTTCCCTGTTTTTCTTGATGAGTCTGGCTAATGGTTTATCAATTTTGTTTATCTTCTCAAAGAACCAGCTTTTAGTTTTATTGATCTTTGCTATTGTTTCCTTCATTTCTTTTTCATATATTTCTAATATGATATTTATGATTTATTTCCTTCTTCTAACTTTGGGTTATTTTTTTGTTCTTCCTTCTCTAATTGCTTTAGGTGTAAGGTTAGGTTGTTATTTGAGATTTTCTGTTTTCCTGAGGTAGGATTGTATTGCCATAAACTTCCCTGTTAGAGCTACTTTTGCTGCATCCCATAGGTTTTGGGTTTTTGTCTTTTCATTGTCATTTGTTTCCAGGCATTTTTTGGTTTCCTCTTTGATTTCTTCAGTTATCTCTTAGTTATTTATTAATGTATTGTTTAGCCTCCATGTGTTTGTATATTTTACAGTTTTTTTCCTGTAATTAATATCTAGTCTCATAGTGTTGTGGTTGCAAAAGATACTTGATAGGATTTCAATTTTCTTAAATTAACCAAAGCTTGATTTGTGACCCAAGATATGATCTATCCAGGAGAATGTTCCATGAGCACTTGAGAAGAAAGTGTATTGTTTTTTTTGGATGGAATGTCCTATAAATAACAATTAAGTCATCTAGTTAAGGTGTCTTTGAAAGATTATGTTTCCTTATTTATTTTCATTTTGGATGATCTGTCCACTGATGAAAGTGGGTTGTTAAAGTCCCCTAGTATTATTGTGTTACTGTCAATTTCCCCTTTTATTGCTGTTAGCATTTGCCTTGTGTATTGAGGTGTTCCTATGTTGAGTGCATAATATTTACAATTTTTATATCTTTTTCTTGGATTGATCCCTTGATCATTATGTAGTGTCCTTCTTTGTCTCTTGTGATAATCTTTTTAAACTCTATTTGGTCTGATATGAGAATTGCTACTCCAGGTTTCTTTTGATTTGCATTTGCATGGAATACCTTTTTCCATCTCCTCACTTTCAGTCTGTATGTGTCCCTAGGTCTGAAGTGGTCTCTTGTAGACAGCATATATACGGGTTTTGTTTTTGTATCCATTCAGCCAATCTATGTCTTTTGGTTGGAGCATTTAATCCATTTATATTTAAGGTAATTATCAATATGTATGTTCATATTACTATTTTCTTAATTGTTTTGGGTTTGTTACTGTAGGTCTTTTCCCTCTCTTGTGTTTCCCTGCCTAGAGAAGTTCCTTTAGCATTTGTTGTAAAGCTGGTTTGGTGGTGCTGAATTCTCTTAGCTTTTGCTTGTCTGTAAAGATTTTAATTTCTCGACTGAATCTGAATGAGACCCTTGCTGGGTAGAGTAATCTTGGTTGTAGGTTTTTCCCTTTCACCTCTTTAAATATGTCCTGCCACTCCCTTTTGGCTTGCAGAGTTTCTGCTGAGAGATCAGCTTTTAACCTTATGGGGAGTCCCTTGTATGTTATTTGCTGTTTTTCCCTTGCTGCTTTTAATATTTTCTCTTTGTATTTAATTTTTGATAGTTTGATTAGTATGTGTCTTGGCGTGTTTCTCCTTGCTTTTATCCTGTATGGGACTCTCTGCACTTTCTGGACTTGGTTGACTATTTCTTTTCCCATATTAGGGAAGTTTTCAACTATAGTCCCTTCAAATATTTTCTCAGACCCTTTCTTTTTCTCTTCCTCTTTGGGACCCCTATAATTCGAATGTTGGTGCGTTTAATGTTGTCCCAGAAATCTCTGAGACTGTCTTCCATTCTTTTCATTCTTTATTCTGGTCTGTGGTAGTGATTGCCACTATTTCATCATCGAGGTCACTTATCCTTTCTTCTGCCTCAGTTATTCTGCTATTGATTCCTTCTAGAGAATTTTTAATTTCATTTATTGTGCTGTTCATCACTGTTTGTTTGCTCTTTAGTTCTTCTAGTTCCTTGTTAAACGTTTCTTGTATTTTCTCCATTCTATTTCCAAGATTTAGAATCATATTTACTATCATTACTCTGAATTCTTTTTCAGGTAGACTGCCTATTTCCTCTTCACTTGTTTGGTCTCGTGGATTTTTACCTTGCTCCTTCATCTGCTGTGTATTTCTCTGTCTTCTCATTTTACTTAACTTATTGTGTTTGGGGTCTCCTTTTCACAGGCTGCTGCTTCATAGTCCCCATTGTTTTTGGTGTCTGCCTGCAGTGGGTAAGGTTGGTTCAGTGGGTTGTGTAGGGTTCTTGGTGGCAGGGACTGGTGCCTGTGTTCTGCTGGATGAGGCTGGATCTTGTCTTTCTGGTGGACCACGTCCCATGGTGTGTTTTGGGGTGTCTGTGAACTTATTATGATTTTAGGCAACCTCTCTGCTAATCGGTGGGGTTGTATTCCTGTCTTGCTAGTTGTTTGGCATGGGGTGTCCAGGACTAGATCTTGCTTGTCTTTGAGTGGACCTGAGTCTTAGCGTTGAGACAGGGATCTCTGGGAGAGCTCTCACCAATTGATATTACGTGGGGTGGGGAGGTCACTGGTGGTCCAATGTCCTGATCTCAGCTCCCCTACCTCAGAGGCTCAGGACTGACACCTGGCCGGAGCTGCAAGACCCTGTCAGCCACACTGCTCAGAAGAAAAGGGAGAAAAATTAGAAAGAAAATAATGATAATAATAAAATAAAGTAAAATAAAACAGTTAGTAAATAAAAAGTAAAAAAATATATTATTATAATAAAAAATTAAATGTAATAAAAAAAGAAAAGAGCAACCAAACCAATAAACGAATCCACCAATGATAACAAGAGCTAAAAACTATACTAAGATAGACATAAAAATCAGAAACTAGTCTGTCTTATACAGCAAACCCCAAGTACGCAGCTTCAATTTTGGCCTGATTTAAAGTCTATTCAGGTATTCCACAGATGCAGGGTACATCAAGTTGATTGTGGATATTTAATCCGCTGCTCCTGAGGCTGCACGGAGAAACTTCCCTTTCTCTTCTTTGTTCGCACAGCTCCTGGGGTTCAGCTTTGGATTTGGACCCGCCCCTGCACGTAGGTTGTCCTCTGGTGTCTGTTATTCATCCAGACAGGACGGGGTTAAAGGAGCAGCTGATTAGGGAGCTCTGGCTCACTCAGGTCCAGCAGGTGGGTGGGGGGTAAGGAATGCAGGGCGAGCCTGCGGTGGCAGAGGCCATTGTGACGTTGCACCAGCCTGAGGTGCGCCGTACGCTCTACCAGGGAAGCGGCCCCTGGATCACGGGACCCTGGCAGTGGCGGGCGGCACAGGCTCGTGGGAGGGGAGGTGTGGATAGTGACCTGCGCTCGCACACAGGCTTCTTGGTGGCGGCAGCAGCAGCCTTAGCGTCCTATGCCCGTCTCTGGGGTCCGCGCTGACGCGGCTCGCGCCCGTCTGTGGAGCTCCTTTAAGCAGCGCTCTTAATCCCCTCTCCTCGCGCACCAGGAAACAAAGAGGGAAGAAAAAGTCTCTTGTCTCTTCGGCAGCTCAAGACTTTTTCCCGGACTCCCTCCCGGCTAGCCGTGGTGCACTAACCCCTTCAGGCTCTCTTCCTGCCGCCAGCCCCAGTCCTCTCCCTGCGCTCCGACTGAAACCCGAAACCCGAGCCTCAGCTCCCAGCCCCGCCCGCCCCAGCGGCCGAGCAGACAAGCCTCTCGGGCTGGTGAGTGCCTGTCGGCACCGATCCTCTGTGCGGGAATCTCTCCGCTTTGCCCTCCACACCCCTGTTGCTGTGCTCGCCTCTGTGGCTCCGAAGCTTCCCCCCTCCGCCACCCACCGTCTCCGCCCGCGAAGGGGCTCCTAGTGTGTGGAAACCTTTCCTTCTTCACGGCTCCCTCCCACTGGTGCACGTCCCGTCTCTATTCTTTGGTCTCTGTTTATTCTTTTTTCTTTTGCCCTACCCAGGTATGTGGGGGAGTTTCTTGCCTTTTGGGAGGTCTGAGGTCTTCTGCCAGCGTTCAGTAGGTGTTCTGTAGGAGTTGTTCCACATGCAGATGTATTTTTGATATAATTGTGGGGAGGAAGGTGATCTCCACGTCTTACTCCTCCGCCATCTTGAAGGTCCTTCAAAGACGCCCATTATCAGATTTAGGAAGTTTGATTCTATTCCTAGTTTGCTGAGAGGTTTTTGTTTTGACTTTTTAATCAAGAATGGATGTTGAATTTTGTCAAATCCTTTTCTGATCAGTTGATAAGATCATGTGGTTTTTCTTCTGTAGGCTCTCTATACAATGATTACATTGACTGACCCAGATTTGCATTTCCAGGATAAACCCCACTTAGTCATATTATATAACTCTCTTTATATATATATATATATATATATTGCTGGATTTTATTTGATATTTTTAAAAATTTATTTGGTTTGCTTGCATATTTTCATTTAATTCTTATAGTAACCCTGTGAATTATGAGGCATCTACAATTTACAGAGAAACATAATGAGGCTTGTTAGGGTTAGCAGTTTGCCCCAAATCATACAGCTAATAGGTGCAGAGCCAGGAGTTTGATATTTGATTTTCTGAATCCAAAGTTGTTTTCTTTCCACTTTGTCACCAAGCCTGGGATTTAGAAAGAGAGAGTAAGAGAGCCTCAAGTGATCTTAAATGTGGTCATTCCTCCAGTATAGATAAATTGCCTCTCAGAGTATAAAGGCCTTCAGGATGTATTGTCAGAGACATTAGGGAATTGGAGAAGGGAGAGAAACCTGGCAATGTGCAAGTGTTTAAAAAATAGATTTGAGAAGTCTAGAACCATTTATTAGATAGATGATTGATGAACTCTTGGAACAGAAGATGGTAATCAATAAAAGACTAACATGTTTACTAAGAATAGGTCAGAGTAAACTCCCATTTTCTTTTATCCCAGATTTTATGATCATCATAAAAATAGCAGACAAAGTATATACTTATTAGCTCTGGGAACTCCAGTTGTCATCATTGGATCAAAATCCACATAGAAGAAAATAAAGTAAGAAACAAGTTCAAATTAAAACTATCTTTGATAACCAAAAAAGACAAGTGAAGATAAAGTAAGAAACAAGTTCAAATTAAAACTACCTTTGATAACCAAAAAGGACAAGTCTCAGTACTGTCCAAAAGAATGATCAGCTCTTGTCAGAGTCCATGAAGACTATCTTCCATGACCCAGGCAGGTGTCCTCCATGTCTATAATCATTGCATCTACATCCTATAACATTTATACTGTGTGTTCCTTTCTCACACCCCAAATTATTTCACAATATTCCTGGGAGAGTGAAGAAGCATGGTTCCTAGAAACATGGATATTTTCTAATGGGATAAAGGTTTCTGCATTCTCAGGACCATTTACACATGATATGGTGGTGTGCCCCACTATTGGAGCCCTGTGGTTTCTTTATGGACTGTTTCTGCTGTTGTTTGTGTGGTTGGTTCCTCCTTTGGCTTTCTTATCAGTTAGCTATCTGTACAGTTCTTCTTTTTCTTCTTCCCATAGAAGTAATTATAAATAGCACAAATAAACCCTTAGCAATCTTTATTATTGTACTGCATTGGATAAAGGCTATATGAATAATCTTAAGAACAAGATGGAGGCAGGCAGGATGGCTGATGCTACAAATAGATGCCGTTTCAGGTAGTTGGACAATCACGCGGGAGGCTATAAATCAAGGGAGTTTAACCTGGCACTAAATTTCTCCAGGCATGCCACGGTTCTTTGTTCTTGGACTGTTCCTGTGAAAATTTTTATCAGTGACTTGGACATCAACATAAAAGCCTTATGTATAAAATTTACAAATGTCCAGTTTACAAAGCTGGGATGAGAGGCTTGAAATGATCTCAACAGGCTGGGCAACTGGCTATAAAATGACATGAAATATGTTAGTTCCTATTGTCAGCTTCAAAAGGTCAGTTTTATCAAAAGGTCAGTTTTACAGTGATAAGATACACAAAACTTTTTTTTTTTTTTTTTGCCGTACGCAGACCTCTCACTGTTGTGGTCTCTCCCTTTGCAGAGCACAGGCTCTGGACGCGCAGGCTCAACAGCCATGGCTCACGGGCCCAGCCACTCCATGGCATGTGGGATCCTCTCGGACCGGGGCACGAACCCGTGTCCCCTGCATCAGCAGGCAGACTCTCAACCACTGGGCCACCAGGGAAGACCCCACAAACCTTTTTTGACAGCAGTTTTTGAGAAAACAAAAATAAAACATGGACAAATCAGTCAACTGTGAATTTTCTGTGAGACCAAAAATACCACATGGCTGCCAAAAACTTAACCTCGTCTTGTACTGCAGATATTCCCCAGAAGATCTGAGTTCTAAATGCAGTGTTTTATACCCTTTATATTCCCAGTGTCTTGCATTTAATAGATTCTCACTTATTGTTTGTTGAATAAAAACTATAATGGTCAAGACATAGCTGTAGTATTGTGTTAAAATTTGACCATCACAATTTAAGGGTCAGTGGCTAAGCTGGAATGTACACAAATAATGATGGCCCAGCAGGGAGGGTCTGAAAACTGTTTTAGTAGACCAAATAGAAGAATAGGGAATGTGCAGAAGTGGAGATTAATGAGAAACAGGCTAATTATTTTGGTCCAGACTTGTTTTATCTTGTCTCTAGGGAAGAATTTGATCGATGTTATAGGGAGGCAGCTTTAAACTCAATATTAAGTAGAACTTTCTATAATTAATGGAGGCAAAGATATGGACTGTTGAATGACCATTTGTTAGGAAAGTAGAACTTTCTATAATTAATGGAGGAAAAGATATGGACTGTTGAATGACCATTTGTTAGGAATGTAGGAGAGGGAATTCCTTTTGATATATATGTTGTGCTGATTTAGCTTAAATGACCTTTCCAACTAAGAGTTTCTATGTTAAGTAGTAAGATTTAGTATAATTATTTTGAAAAATGACAATATGTGTGGAATATATGTATTTTTTTATTAACAACAATACTTCACTAAAAGATCTTTTCTTTTCATGGATTTAGCCAAGCCACAGGGTTTCTATATTTTTCTTAGTAAACTACAGCTTTATTTTCTCAATTAGGGATCACTAGATATTTCCATTACTAATATCCATTCTCTTGTCAAAATGTAACTATCTTTCTGTTGGTTTTTTGAGCCCTTAAATATTTTTCTGAACTTAAAAAGTGATTTTAAAGCATTCTTTCATATTCAGATCATTGTGATTATTTGCAAGGCCAATAGTATGTTTCTGTTTCTATGTATGTTACATTTTTTCATACTTAAGAGAACACTGACAACTGGTTTAAAAAATGCTAGTTTTTTTAATCATATAGTAACCCAAACGACTCAGTATTAGAAAGTTGAGTCCAATCTATTGCCTGCTGTCATAATAGTTTAATGTAACACATTTCAATTTGCTAATAACACAAATCATCGGTTTGCTATTTCATGTATTTATCACCATATTCTTAACATTATTTTACCCTTGATCTCTGGTTCTGCTCTCCCTCTCTGGCTTCTTCCCAGATGCTTCTTTTTCATTCTCACCTTAACTGTGGCCCTACTCAGATGAAGTCCTTGTCATTCTCCTCTCTCTTTGTGATCTTCTTCGAGGTCTTATCTACTTCCATGCCTTCTGTGGAGTAACCCCATTATTACTATTTTTTTATTGAAGTATAGTTGATTTACAATTTCAAGTGTACAGCAAAGTGATTCAGTTATATATATATGTATATATATTTTCCTGATTCTTTTCTATTATAAGTTATTAAAATATATTGAATATTGGTCCCTGTGCTATACAGTAAATCCTTGTCATTTATCTATTTTATACAGAGTGGTGTGTATCTTTTAATCTCATACTCCTAATTTATCCCTGTCCCCTTTTTCTCCTTTGATAACCACAAATTTGTTTTCTGTGTCTGTTTCTGTTTTGTACACAGATTCATTTGTATTACATTTTAGATTCTACATATAAATGATATCATATAATATTTGTCTTTCTCTGTCTGGCTTACTTCAATCAATATGATAACCTCTAGGTCCATCCATGCTGCTGCAAATGGCATTATTTTGTTCTTTTTTATGGCTGAATAATATTCCATTGTATATATGTACCACATCTTCTTTATCCATTCATCTGTTGATAGACATTTAGGTTGCTTCCATGTCTTGGCTATTGTAAATAGTGTTGCTATGAACATTGGGGTGCATACACCTTTTCAAATTAGAGTTTTTATCTTCTCTGGTTATATACAAGGAGTGGGATTGCTGGATCATATGGTAGCTCTATTTTTAGTTTATTAAGGAACCTCCATACTGTTCTCCATAGTGGTTGCACCAATTTACACTCCCACCAACAGTGTAGGAGGGTTCCCTTCTCTCCACTTGGGAAAGTGGAGGAATAATGGAAGCCCCATTATTTTCCTCCCAGCTCTTTGTTTGGGGTCCCTGTGGGAGTTAGCAGATCTAACATTCAACTCATTAGCTTTTTCCTCAAAACAAAACTTTGGGATATTCTCTGTTTCTGCCAGTGATACAGCCTTTCTGTCAGCCATTAAAGCTCAGAATTTATCACAGTCTCTTTTCTCCCTGCTTGGGGAGGTAGTGTCCCACAATAGTTAAGAGTACAACTTCCTTTTAAAAAAAATTAATTTATTTATTTCTGGCTGCATTGGGTCTTTATTGCTGCATGTGGGCTTTTTCTAGTTGCAGCGAGCAGGGCTACACTTCGTTTCGGTGCGCAGGCTTCTCATTGCGGTAGCTTCTCTTGTTGCAGAACACAGGCCCTAGGCACGTGGGCTTCAGCAGTTGTGGCACGCAGACTCAGTAATTGTGGCTCGTGGGCTCTAGGCATGCAGGCTCAGTAGTTGTGGTGCATGGGCTTAGTTGCTCCGCGGCATGTGGGATCTTCCTGGACCAGAGCTCGAACCCGTGTCCCCTGCATTGGTGGGTGGATTCTTAACCACTGTGCCACCAGGGAAGTCCCAAAACCACAACTTCTGACTCTGGCTACCTGGGCACAAATACCAGCCCTTCCCTTTTCCAGTTGCACAACATGAACAGGTTGATTAGCCTTTTAAGGCTTCATTTTTCACATCTTTAAAATGGAGATGATAGTAACCTAGTTGGATAGAGTGTTAAGGATTTATAGCTTAAATTTCCAGGCTGACCTTTTCATAATTTCAGTTATTCAGACACAGTTCCGGTGAATTGTGCACATTAACAAAACATTAAATGTGAGAGACAGATTGTATTTAGTTTTTAAGTGACTTCTTAAAGTTGAATTTTGGACTTACTAATGTATGCATTGGGGTATGTATGTAAACTGTGAAAGAGTTAATATACTGTATTATTTGGCTAGGGCTGCCCTAACAAAGTGCAAAAACTAGCTAGCTTTTTTTTTTTTTCTCTCCACACCTCACAGCTTGGGGGATCTTTGTTCCCCGACCAGGAATTGAACCCAGGCCCTTGGCAGTAAAAACGCTGAGTCCTAACCACTGAACTGCCAGGGAATTCCCAAGACTAGCTAGCTTAAACAATAGAAATTTATTTCCTCACAGTTCTGGAGGCTAAAAGTCTGAGATCAAGGTGTTGGCAGTGTGGGTTTTTCCTAGGGCCTTTCTCCTTGACTTGTAGAAGGCTGTCTTCTTCCTGCGTCTTCCTGCATCTTTCCTCTGTGTGGGTTTGTGTCCTAATCTCCTCTTGTTATAAGGACATCAGTCATATTGGATTAGGACCTACACTAACAAACTCATTTTACCTTAATCATCTCTTTACAGACTTTTTCTTCAAAAACAGTCACATTCTGAGGCACTAGGGGATAGGACTCCCACATACGGATTTTGAGGAGAACATAATTGAGCTCACATTGTATACCCTACCTGAGGTCTTAACTAGTGGGAAAACAACGAACCTAGGATTAGTTTGGAGGTTATTTCTTAAAGCTCAGGTAATTAAGATATTTTTGATCACCTTTTTATTATTTACTTATAATTTCATTAATTAGGATCAGATAATGTAGCCTATAAAAATCTATACTTTAATGTTTGTTAAAGTGTTTTGTGTGTGTATGAACAAGCACACATATATTTTGCTATTTCCCAAAAGGTAATCTAAAATAACCTGGGGAATCTAGGTGGTTTTTAAAGCAGTTACATTTGTGGCATTTCATCATGACTTCTTGAATGGAGGGAAATGAAACTCCAACTGCCTAATTTGATTTCTCTCACACCAGCCTTGCTCACCCTTCTTGGGGAGGGTGATTTTGAAACTAGAAAAGGCTTTTGGATTGAGTGTGAGTCATGCTGTCTCTGGGACCCCATCATGCCTTGTGATCAAGAGTTGACTATAAAGTTACTACTCTGGACAAAGACTAAATTTCTATTCTAATATCAATCCTAGCATCAGTATTGCTCTGAGATGTGATGCATTATTGTGTGGAGCTTAAAATCAATCCACTTAATATTTTCCCTTTTGTAGGTGGGTTTTAGTTCCTTTAAGGAGCAGGTTCAGGGTGGCGGGGGGGGGGGGGGCGACCTGAGGTAAGGGGACTAGGAGAATGGAGGGAATTACAAAGCATTTGCTTCTAAAATGAGTATGGGCTCAAGTGCCCTCTTGTGTCTGCTTTAGCTTTCTTTGCAGAGGAAAAGCCCGAGTTACATGGTATCACATTGCCTATCTTTTTTCTCATTCTCTCTTAATTTTCAAACAGGTTTTGGTCCCTATTAGGTAACCTGGTGATAGAATCACTTTCAGAAGGATTCAGATGCCTCAGTGATTCTTTGAAACCCTTTAACACACACTGTTGTTTGAATCTTGTCACAGCTCAGTACTCCCTGAAAGCTATTCTGAGGTTATGGTTATTGTGTGGTTTATGCAGAGAGAAACTCTGGTTACAGTCTGTCCCACATAGCAAAAACAGGCACCATGAGAGGCCATTCAATGAAGTGACTAAACGAATCCAGCAAGTACCAGAGAAGTGTTTCCTCCTGTGAACTTCACCATTTGGTGACGTCTGAAGGCAAGTGATAAAGGGAAGAGCATCTTCCAATGAAGCCTGCAAATGACTGTAGAATGAAGTTAAGTTGCTTTTCTGAGAACTGAAGTTGTCTGTTTAGGATGTCATGTATTATATTTTGCTGAATGGTTGTTTAGAATCTAATTTGGGAGGAAATGGAAGTATGGCAACTGGCAAGGGTGAGGGGAATCTACAGAAATGTGCATTTTTCTGTATATTTCTAAGATCTTTCTGTCACTCCAGTGTCTTAAAACAGCTCTCTTTTCTCCGTACAAAGATTTCAGATGAGTCCTTTGCTTCGTTTCTCATGTGAAAACCTAATTTAACAGCACCCACCCCAGCCAAGTTCTTTGTTTTCATTATTTGTCAGTAAATGTTTTTGTTAAGCACTTCCCTCATCTTCCTTCCTCTTCTAGGCCCTTTCCTCTCCACCCATCTACCTTCCCTATCCCCCGCCCCAGTGGAGGGTGATGTATCTTACTTATGCTTTATGGAATTCTCATTAGGGAGGCTTCTTACCTCTGACCATGTGGTTGACTTGCAGAATTCTCAAATATGAAGTTTCAGTGGTGTGGAGGTCACATGGTTTGAGTTTCACATCTACAATATGTAGATAATATCCATACAATAATATCTTATACCCTTACCCTTTTTGGAAATGTAGAGTAGAGAGGTGATTGTCCTGGGCTGACCACTTGTCAATTACAACAAGATTCATAAGCCCTTCCTGTTGTGGTCACACCTTCTCATTGCTGACCTGGACTGGACATTAAGGGTTCCTGCAAAGTCCTTATACTTATTGCAGACAGGCCAGCGTGGGGACTAAGAAAGAGCTCTCACCAGAAGATGGGAATGTGGGCCCTCAGCCCTGCCCCTGCCATGCTCTCACTGGCTATGGTGTTAGGTGGGTCATTTCACCTCTCTGGGCTGAGCTTCCTCATCTGGAAGAGAAGGGGACTGGCCTGATGGAGGAAACTGGCTCTAATGTCCTTGCCAGCTGTGGCTGCTCCATGGTAGGACTTCTGTGGAAAATACTTGTTTTGCTTCCATCGAGCTTTGCCTTCCCTGAGTTCCTTCTGCTCATCCTTTCCAGACTTTTATGTCCAGGAGGGTGAGTCATCCCTTCCAGTGGGCGTAGCCGAAGACTGAGCCGAAGAATGAATCCTCTTTGCTACCAATCTTCTGAAGAATCACTCCAAAGACAGTAGATATCATCTCTGATTGCACCAGTCAGCTCGTTGCTTGCTGCTCTCCTGAGGCCTGGGCCCCTCCACCAAGCTAAGCTTGCCAAGGATTGGGAGTAGCTATGCTTGTGGTCGGCTTCCCAGCCCTGTCTGTCCCTCCTGGATCAGGCAGCAGCATTCTAGGAACAAATCCCCTCTGCCTAGCCCTGCTTTTCTGCCATCCAGATCATTTTCTGAATCACAGTTCTTCTCCCTTCCCTGCTGGTCCTGGCAGGATGGAGTTTTTCAGGCCCTGTAAGTCCCTGTGGGTCTGTCCAGGTGGTTAGGACTTTGGATGATCTTGGCTTCTGCTCCAGATATTTTTAAATGCTTTTAATTGATTTGAAAAAAAAATGCTACCTTTGAGTTTTAAAGTATTTGGAAGTGCACCCCAAGGCCACTGGCTTAGCGGTAGAGTTGTCAAACAGCCCATAAACAAACAAATTAAAAAGAAGATGTGGGGCCATAAAGGCTGTTGCAGAACTGGAAGCCCAAACAAGTAGTTTCTGTCTAGTGGCCCTTTAATAGCCCCGACCATGTGTGTTTATTCTCTGGATTCCAGGAATGGAGGACAAATTAACTTGCTGTGGATTCCAAGAAATGGGTTGTAGTGGGGCAAATATAAACCTGCGCTGTGCTCCATTCCTTTAAGATTGATCTAGTTCATGGCCACTCCCAGAAATGTGTAACAGTTAATTATGACTTGCCAGGATAACTATGACTTACTTATAAGTTCATGGCCACTCCCAGAAATGTGTAACAGTTAATTATGACTTGCCAGGATAACTGTGACTTACCTTACAGCAACCCAGCTCTTCTAGCGTGGTACAACCTTTGTTCTTTTATCCCTGGTACTTTCAGACTACAGATGGAATAGGGCTTGAACCAATCCTACTTAATCTCCTTTGGCTCATGTTTAGAATAAAATCCAAGTCCCTTAAGGGATGGGATACCCGTAGAGATGAGATGCTTATCCCAATGGAGTTGTACTACTACTCTGTGGTATCAGATATATTAGTCAGTTTAGCTGTAGTAACACACAGTCTCCAAATCCCAGGGGCTCACACTAACACATTTTCATTTCCAACTTGCATTACATGGTGGTAGTGGTGCATCAGTGGCTACAGTTCTGCTCCAGGTATCCCTTCTTTCCAGGAACCAGCAAAAGAGCAGTGCTTAGTTGGGATGTGCTATTTTAGTGGCAGAGAGAAAAACAGAATTGGCTGAAAAATGTGATTCTTCAAAGTGCTTGCTTGGAACTGGCACACTCTCACCTCTGCTTACATTTCATTGGCTCACACAAGTTGTATGGTCAAACCTGGTAAGATGACGGAGAAGTACACTCCACCTATAGAGAGGCACTCTGAGTCACCTGGAAATGGGCTGGAATATGTAATCACCCTACAGAGAAGACAGCCAATATGGGGAAGAATAGCGTAATTCATCACATCAGGCTGATATACCAGACATGTAAGTTCATGAGAAAGGCAGGGCCCTCTACAGAAGTCTCTGATCCCCAGATTTATCTTTCCTACCCTTGAGGGCTGTCATATGAAAGAGACAGAGAAGGTCTCTTCGGTTTTCCCATCAGCGAAGGCCTATACCAGCATTCCTTTTATAAGATGAAGTCTGACTCTGTTCTAACTAACTCCCTTGAGGTTCCCCGGTTCCTGCCTTAGACCATATCTCTTATACTGTGAGCTGCTTCTATATGTTTGACTACATCTTTTTATTTCATTTGGTGGCTTTGGTGTTTATAAAAGTCCACTTTGTTCTTCTTTTGGCTGACTCTGTAGCAGTGCTCTTGCAGCTGCAAAATCACTGTGGTTTGGAGCCAGGCCAGAAGATGCAGGAATTAACATACCCAGAGACCTGGGCATCAAGACGAGTTCAAGAAGTAGAAGATGGAAGAAAAGTGAGATGTAAGAATAAATGCATCTATTTGTATGATTTTAGTGAATTACTTGATTGGTTGATTAATTAAGAACTATTTTTCTTCACTTCTAGACTTTCTTAGAGGATGGGTACTTCTTTTTTTTTTTTTTTTTTTTTTTTTTTTAGGATGGGTACTTCGGACCTGTGGCAATAATGAATTCTTTATTTTTAATAACATCTTTATTGGAGTATAATTACTTTACAATGGTGTTTTAGTTTCTGCTTTATAACAAAGTGAATCAGCTATACATATTCATATATCCCCATATCTCCTCCTTCTTGCATCTCCCTCCCACCCTCCCTATCCCACCCCTCTAGGTGGTCACAAAGCACCAAGCTGATCTCCCTGTGCTATGTGACTGCTTCCCACTCGCTATCTATTTTACATTTGGCAGTGTATATATGTCCATGCCACTCTCTCACTTCATCCCAGCTTAACCTTCCCCCTCCCCGTGTCCTCAAGTCCATTCTCTACGTCTGCGTCTTTATTCCTGTCGTGCCCCTAGGTTCTTCATGATGATGATGATGATGAATTCTTATAATAAAACTTGAAATGGGAGAAGAATCTGATTTCAGTGTAGAATAATCAGAGAAATTCCTTCTCTTTCAAAAAATAAAATGGTTCCTGGATATGCAAACTATCTTTGCTAATAAAGTAAAATAAACCCTTCTGTAATTATTTCTTTTTATTGGTCTCTTTGAAAGACAATAATATTGTAATACATAATGTCAGTAAAGTATTTTACCATATCTACATGTGTTTTGGCACCAAAACTAGTGGTCTTTTATCAGAAATGGAATTGCATGGGAACATTTCCCTTAAACCCTTTCCTCTCATCATCCAGCATTACACTTGCCAGTTTCCTTTCCCCTCCTGGATCCTGGGATTTGAAAGAGTTCACTTGGGCTCCCAGCCATTATCTATCCCCTCCCCCACATTTAGTACAATGCCTGGCATTTGTGTTGAATGGAATGAGTAACTAAACACACAAATGAACAGAACATACAGTCTAATGCCAGAAAAGAAAAGAATATCTAATGCAGACCAGTTAATAAGGAGAGGACTAACTGTCCCAGATTCCCCAGCTTCTTTCCTTGGTGTCCCTGCCTTTCACGCTGAGACACCTCTTGGAACTGCAGCTCCTATGCCAGGACTCCCTGCATTTGCCACTCTCTTTCAAATCCAAGCAATGACAATATCACCTTTTCTTACTCCACGTTGGCACTTTGGGTAGAGCCCAATATATATATATATATATATTTTTTTGGCCACCCGGCACAGCTTGCAGGATCCTAGTTCCCTGACCAGGGATTGAACCTGCGCCCTCAGCAGTGAAAGCACAGAATCCTAACCGCTGGACTGCCAGGGAATTCCTGTAGAGCTCAATATTTTCAAAAAGAATTTGATTAAAATACCAAGGGAAAATACAAAAAGAAATGAAAAACAATTTCCGTACCCCTTCATACAAAAGATGAAAAAGAGTAGCCACCACTGATTGATGGTTTCCTGTATGCCAGACCCTGTGCAAAGGCCCCTCCAGACATAAGAGGAACTGTTCTCTCCGATTTGGAGATGCAGAACAGAGGACCAGAGAGAGACTTGCCCAGCGCCCCACCATTGGCCAGTGGTGAGAACAATGGTTCTTTGATTCTACAAATCATGCTCGGGAAAAAAGATATTGCTAGGGAAAAAAAGATTCTATTTCATACCCCAAAGAGATTGATTTAGCATAAAATTCTCTTTCTTGAGATGCAGCCACTTGGGTTGGCATTTTCACAGTCAAGTTGCCTGGGTTTTCTGCCCACGCCTCCAGCAGGAGCTCTTCTGTGATCTACACACTGCTTTGTTTCAAAATGAACACAACTCTTCTTCATAATTTTTTTCTGGGGCCCCCGCCTACAAACCTCACACCTCAACCTAGGCTTTTCCAGAAAGTATATCAGGCAGGTGGAGGAGAGACTCCAACTCCAACTGCAAAGTGGTAGTTATTGGTACCATAGAAACTCAAAGCTTGGTTCGTCTGTCTCATTTTAATTCCCAATATTTTCCACTTTCTCGGTTTCTTTATAAATCATTAGGTTCCCTTAGTGCCTTTCTTTCACCCTACCAATGAAAGTAGCAGCCTCTCAGAATTAGGCTTCTATAATATAAATATATTTGACAATAACTTACTTACAATGAGGAAATTTTCCTTTAAAAAGAATGATGTGAACACACTTGGTATAATTATGATGTTTGCTCTTCACTGTTTATATCCTCTTCTAAAAATATACACTGTGCATTAGAGAATGGTAAGAGCTATCCAACAGTAAGAAAAACTTATTTTAAGTGCTGCAATTATGTCAATTATATCATGAAACCATGAATTGTGGCTCTCTGTCAAAAGGGGCTGTATTTCCTTAGACATGCAGAAGATGAATTTGCAAGATAACTTACCATGGTGTCTTTGTTAAGCTGACATATTTGATTTAATTTCTAGATAACTTACAAGGTCAGAGAGATTCTCATTATGCAACTCATCCTTGAGCAAGAGTCGCTGGGGATTTTGCTCTACTGCTCCATGTTCAGATGAGTTACTGTTTGTTTCACTAGCCAAATCGAAGTAATCCTTTATCCATGTTATGGTAGCATTCATTTTAAAATATTTATTGAATGCTTTCTATGTGCCAAGACACATTTCCAAGTGTTGGGAACTCACAGTGAATGAAACTGACATATACCCCTCTACCCTTGGGGAGCTTAAACTCTAGCATCAAGACAGCACATTCTAAAAGAAAAAATGAGCTTGGTATTTTTTAAGGCTTAAGTAGTTCAAAAGTATCAGAACATAGTTTTACATATTCAGCATTTTTCAAAAGGTCTTAGGCACTTGAATAAGCCAGCTTACATTATTCATCTACTGCATCTCTTGACAAATAAATTTTTGCTGTTTGTCTTTTGGTCCCCATTCTATATTGTATTTACAAAGTCAGGAAATATAGGATACACTTTTAAAGAATATGTTAGTTATATTTTCAAATAATAGGCTCAAGATACTTCCAAGTGAGGTGGATTTGCTCTAGATTTAAAGCAATGGGCCTAATTGCTAAAATGGAAAAAAAAAAAAAACTCTAATAGAACACTACTGACTGTCCAAAAATTCTGGAAGTACAGGGCATTAGTATAATAATTATACTTTTTAAGGCGTCTGAAAATTGAAGAAATACAGACTAAGCTGTTTGACAATATAACTGACGCTTTTTTTTTTTTTTTTTTTTGCGGTACGCGGGCCTCTCACTGTCGTGGCCTCTTGCGTTGCGGAGCACAGGTTCCGGACGTGCAGGCTCAGCAGCCATGGCCCACGGGCCCAGCTGCTCCGCGGCACGTGGGATCTTCCCGGACCGGGGCACAAACCCGCGTCCCCTGCATCGGCAGGTGGACTCTCAACCACTGCGCCACCAGGGAAGCCCATATGGGTCCTTTTGAACTTTAGAAAGTGGAGGGCGTCCCATTTCTTCCCATATTTTTGATGTCTCTGCCCATATTTACCATCCCTTTAAGGGTTTGGATTCATCATTAATGGCAACAATTCTTTCATGCTTTATTAATAAAAAATTAGAAAGTCAAGGGACTCCTCTCTCAATCAATCAGCAGTTGAATGAAAGAGCGAGAAATCCCAAAATTGTGGAGGAAAAAAGTAGTATCCCATTACTTGATATTTAGGATCTCATGTCTTGCAATTATTCTTGAATATTTTAAAGACTCAAAAAAAGTAAGTACTTTCAAGAAGGATGGTTTCCAGAACTCACAACCACATTGAGTTCTTATATTTTCATGGTTGAAAAATATAAATCAATTTTGTTAAAAGTGGTGTGTTAAAGATTAAGAAGATGAGACCTAGGGTATTTCAAGTATTTTAACACAGTTAAAATGTTAAAAGGTTCCTCAGGAACCTCCACGTGGATGTCTTGTAAATCGAAAGAAGCTAAACTGGGAGCTTCCAAAAGAAGTCTGTGGCCAGACTGTACACAAAGCAGAGCATACAGCAAAGGGTTCTGTGTTGATGCGTACTCCATCCAGCAGAAGAGTTAAAATATTATTTTCATAGTCAAATGAATAAATAGTCATGGTTTATTTACCCTCCTGAAGTGTGGTTGCGAAATACGCTAGACGAAAACTCAGGCAACTGAGTTTCTGTTTCTGATCTGCCAACTACTAGGGTAAGTGGGTCTCTCCATGTGCTCGTCTTGGCAAGCATCTCCTCAGGACCCTTACCAGAGAGACAGGAAACAGTGATGAGAGAGCTGGGCAAGACCAAACCTAGCATGAGCCTCCTCTAATTTGGGAGAGTTCTGAAAACTGGACCATCAGCCCTAATTACCTATGTCAGGAATCCTGTACATAATAGGTCACATTTCTCAACAGCTTGCCCGAGCCATGCCCCTAAAAACAGCTCAGACCTGCTCCACGGGGGCATTCATCCTGGCAGCCAAAGAGGGTGAACTTGTTTTAGGCATATGTGTCTGTAAACATCCAAAAGATCCACTGTTGGAAGCATGGACCTGACCCAGGGTTGTCGGAGCTGCACATGATCTCACACTTGCAACTTCAGAGAAGCTTCACACTTTCACCGCATAGCAGAGCGTGGGCAGATAAATTTCAGTGACTTTCTGCTCTCTGCCCACTCTCTGCAAGCTCAGCCACTGAAACCACAGCAACCTCTACCACCTCCACTACAACAAAACTTATTGTGGTGGTTCGATGCCATTCCCAAGCTGTTTCTCAGAGCCATCAAGCTAACTGCCACAAGAACCGAGCTTCCTGTGCCATCAGCACAAAAATCTCAGTTAAACTGGGATTCCGTGTATTTTTTCTACTCTCCACACCCCAAACTATGAGGACCATTATTAAGTGATGGCCATTGGTTAAAATCAATTGCCCAAAGTTACAGCTTATAGGGACAGAGCTGGCCCGTAAATCCTATATTCTTTCATTCCAAACGGTGTCAGTCAAATGTTAAAAATATGCACACAAATTTACCTCTACTAATATTTTCTTTCAAACCTAGGATTTTGAGCTTTTTGGTAGATATTTAGTCGAATTTTATGATAAGAATACTACTCCTATTAAAGGTCATATTATGCTACTGCAGCTGAGTAGTAATGTAGTATAGTAGTATGCTGCAAAGATATAATGTTGTGACTTGCCAATGATTTTGAGAAATGTTTCATGAATATACCTAAAATTTATTATTTCTACCCAATTCAAATTTTGTATTCATGAGAAATGGTTTAAGAAAATATAACCCACATTTTTATTTGATGCTTTTTAGTCATTATGGAGACAAATGGTTCAGATTATACTCTTTAATGCATTTTAGCAAATATTTATTAAGAACAGTGTGTAGGCTACACTGTTAGCTAAAGGGTATCTGTTTAGAATGCTTGGCTATAAGAGACATAATTATCTTAGAGGTTTATCATAGGGCATTATCTTGAACAAGCTAAAATGTTTAAATAAGTGATCTTGCGGGAAAAGATGTTGAGAGGAAACACAGAGCCAGGCTACAGAGCAATCTTCACCTGAACCTGGATTTGTTAGAACAAGTATTTATGGGATGATGTCAGTGGGAATTATGGGATGTGATAGTCAGCTGGGACCTGTTTTGTTGATTTAGAAATGAAGCAACTGAGGTCAAGTGAAGTTGTGTCTTGCTCAAAGCTTGTAAGAGTGAGCAGAGTCTGAAATCCAGGTTTTCCTATTTCAAGCCATTTGCTGGCTTAGCAAACCCCAGATTTTCTTCTAAAGGAAAGAATTTCTTCAGTTGAAAGTTTTGTGAACTTTATGCAGGGATAGTAATTTGAGGTTGACCACTCTTGAGGCTGTGCTTTTGCAGAAAAGGATTTGACTATGCTTCTGAGGAGTATTTTTCCCAAGAACTAACACTGGTTAAAGCAACACTGTAAATCAACTATGTGTCAATTAAAAAAAAAAAAGCACTAACACTGGACACCTCACCAAAGAAGATATGTAGATGGTAAATAAGCATAAGAAAAGATGCTCCACATTACATGTCATCCGGAAATGAAATTAAAACAATAGTGAGATACTAATACATACCTTTGGAAGGGGCCAAAATCCGGAACACTGACAACACCAAATGCTGACAAGGATGTGGGGTAAAAGGAACTTTCATTCTTTGCTGGTAGGAATGCAAAATGGTACAGTCACTTTGGAAGACAGTTTGGTGATTTCTTACAAAACTAAACATACTCTTACTATATAATCCAGGAATTGCACTCTTCGGTGTTTACCCAAAGAAACTGAAAACTTACATTCACACAAAAAACTGCAGATGTTTAAAGCAGTTTTATTCATAACCATCGAAACTGGAAGCAACTAAGATGTCCTTTGGTAGGTGAATGGATAAATAACTATGATACATCCAGACAGTGGAATATTATTCAGTGTTAAGAAAAGAAAATCTATCAAGCCATGAAAACACATGAAGGAAACTTACTTGTATATTACCGATTGAAAGAAGCCAGCCTGAAAAGGCTACGTACTGTATGATTCTACTTGTATGACATTCTGGAAAAGGCAAAACTGTGGAGACAACAAAAAGTTCATTGGTTGCTAGGGATCAGGGGAGGGAGGAATGAATAGGTGGAGCACAGAGAATTTTTAGGACAAGCTATTCTGTATGATACTAAAATGGGGAATACATGTCATTATGCATTTGTTCAAACCCATAGAATGTACAACACCAAGAGTGAACCCTAATGTAAACTATGAATTTCCAATGATTATATGTTAAAGTAGGTTCATCAATTGTGACAAATGTACATTCTTGGTTGGGAGGGGGGATGTTGATAATAGAGGAGCTGGAAGACTATGCATGAGTGAGGGCAGGGGGTATATGGGAAATATCTGCACCTTCTTCTTGATTTGGCTTTGAACGTAAAACTGCCCTAAAAAATAAAGCCTATTAAATTTATTTATTTATTTTTTTGAGGTACGTGGGCCTCACTGTTGTGGCCTCTCCTGTTGCGGAGCACAGGCTTCGGACGCGCAGGCTCAGTGGCCATGGCTCACGGGCCCAGCTGCTCCGTGGCATGTGGGATCCTCCCGGACCGGGACACAAACCCACGTCCCCTGCATCGGCAGGCGGACTCCCAACCACTGTGCCACGAGGGAAGCCCTAAAATAATTTTTTAAAAATCAGAAATTATAGCTATATTCACACTTTACATTTAAAGTTCATATTCTAATTGATTGTACAAGGGGAAAAATGAAAAACATTTTTTCATCTTTCCTAAGAATGTCCACATGAAGCTTTCTCATACTTCAAAATCCTTATGATAAAGAAGGTGAAGAAATGCAGGCAGTGAACTCTATTTTAACCTCTGTTCAGAATGTGGGTTTTACAATCTCCCAATGGAAAAACTTAGGTTTATGCTGTACATCTCAATCCCTTATAACTCTACAGTTCTTGAGTTAATAAAAGATAAAAATTATCCAATGCTCTTTTACGCAGCACCCAGTTAGCCATTTCCCCTTTACGATGTAATGATTCTTGTTCATGTAAAGGAAATAGCATATAGTAGAATGCATAGTACTGAATGATTATTATTATTTTTTTCCAATAGAATTTTTGTCTTTTGGTAACATGAACTTCTAATTTGGGTAGTAAATTTTATGTAAGCTTATCTTTCTTGTATCGACAGACATTAAGCTCCCTGTTTAACAGTTTCTATTTTCAGCTTATTCACTACTAGATACAGTAACACTGAATCTTTATTCACAAGAGGAAGGGCTTATTTCCCCATTTTCATCATAGTTTCCAAAGTGCTTTTTTTGGATGATTTCATTTCTTCTTCTAAGAAGACTGGCTAACCTTCCTTTAAAAATTATATCTTACAGCAAGTGTTCTAATGTTTCATTTAGCCATAAATGCAAAAAAGAATTTTAACATGGCTTTCATTCTTTGTGGAGAGCTGTGTGGGTGGGAGTGAGCATCACTAAAGAAAAAGACAAACATTCCTTTGTCTTTCTCCTTTTCCAGATTCTAGAAATCTGGTGTTCCATCCAAACTCTTGAATTAGTACAATTTATAACCATCTTTCCTCTCCTGATAAGAAGACTATATGTAGAGAGTTTTAGAACTAAACTACCTATTCAGCTTAAGCTAGGACTAAAAATTCTATTTATTGTCATGTTTAAACTTGACATTTCCAGCTTTCAAATTTTTCCTATAATCTGTTTCTTTGTCCAATGAAGAACAAAACTGAGAAATCAGAACTTGGTTTAAAAAAGTACTAATAATGAGTTTGTACTTTATTTTTTTTTAAACATTCAGTGATGACTGATAACAATACCCACTTTTCTGTATCTTTATGTAATGAGATTGAAGATGCTTTAATACCTTATTATATTTGATGTTCCCCAATATTTTTAACTTTGAACATTAAAAATTCATCTAGAAAATATTTAAATATTATTCTTATGATTGGTGTTCTGCATAAGAATTCATTTGAAAGTGATTTCCACTTCTTTAAAACCATGATTTTAGAACATTTTCTTTCTCCATTGTAAAAGTATCATATTCTCATTCAAAGTATTTAGGAAATACAAAGAGTTAAAACATGCCAATAATCTCACCTGCATACAACCACTGGTAATGTCTGGTGTTTCCTTTTTAAAAATGTTTTTTCCCCTGTATATATATATATATATATATATATATATATTTTTTTTTTTTTTGTGGTACGCGGGCCTCTCACTGTCGTGGCCTCTCCCGTTATGGAACACAGGCTCCAGACGTGCAGGCTCAGTGGCCATGGCTCACGGGCCCAGCTGCTCCACGGCATGTGGGATCTTCCCGGACCGGGGCACGAACCCGCGTCCCCTGAATCAGCAGGTGGACTCTCAACCACTGCGCCACCAGGGAAGCCCACCCCTGTATATTTTTTCAAAAATATTTTTATAATCATATTGTGTATGAAATTTTGCCATGCCTTAATATTATATCATCTGTATTTTCACAGTATTATTACATCTCTGGTAAAGAATACTAAAAAGAGTTTTTGCCAAAGTAAACTTTTAAGTTGTGTTTTGTTATTATGACTGATATAAAATGAAAATGTGAAGTCTCCTATTCTCTGCTCCTTCCAACAGTCCCTTCCCCCTTCCCATCACTCCCTAAAGTGAACCACTTTTAAGAGTTTCAGGTATCCTTCTAGAAATTTCCAGGTGTATAAAAGTTTATTCTTATATAATGTAATATTTTCCACAATACATGTTATTAGAAGTGCACACATACATTGAGAGAATCATTCATACTTTATTTAACATATTAAAATGTCTTGGTTTCTTTTTCAGACCAGTCCATAAACATTTTCCTCATTTGTCTTTTTTAAAAAAGCTCAGAAGTTCATTTGTATCATTCTTTTAGATTCCACATATAAGCAATATCATATGATATTTGTCTTTCTCTGTCTAACTTACTTCACTTAGTAGGTACATCCATGTTGCTGCAAATGGTATTATTTCATTCTTTTTTATGGCTGAGTAATATTCCATTGCATATATAACAAAAATAGACTCACAGACATAGACTCACAGACATAGAAAACAAACTTATGGTTACCAAAGGGGAAAAGTGGGGGAAAGGATAAATTAGGAGTTTGGGATAAAATATACACAGTACTGTATATAAAATAGATAACCAGGCTTCCCTGGTGGTGCAGTGGTTGAGAGTCCGCCTGCCGATGCAGGGGACACAGGTTCATGCCCTGGTCTGGGAAGATCCCACATGTCATGGAGCAGCTGGGCCTCTGAGCCATCGCCGCTGAGACTGCACGTCCGGAGCCTGTGCTCCGCAATGGGAGAAGCCACAACAGTGAGAGGCCCGCGTACCGCAAAAAAAAAAAAAAAAAAAAAAAAACATAACCAACAAGGACCTACTGTATAGCACAGAGATATTCAATATGTTGTAATTACCTATAATGGAAAAGAATCTAAAAAAGTTTTATATATATATATATATATATATGAATATATATATATATATATATGAATATATATATATACATATATGAATCATTTGCTATACATCTGAAACTAACACAACATTGTAAAACAACTATATTTCAATAAAAATTAAAAAATAAATAAAATAAAATAAACTATAATTTCTTTAAAGAAAGCTCAATAGCATTCTGTTGTATCATGTACATTAATTCAGTTATGAACATTTAAATTATTTCTGTTTTCTTGCAATTATAAAACATGAGCACTAAGATAGCTGCCAACTCTGTGACACTTTTGTGTGGATTAGAAAATGACACTCTGCTATGAAGAATGTTTTCCATGGGCCCCTCCAGTTCCACTCTCTACCACTCTCCACCACTCTCCACCTTGCTTGTTCCCTGGGAGACTGATCTACATGTGGATCATATCAATGTGTTTCTAGCTTTTTGTTGGGTTCAGCCAATGGGAGCAGCTGCAGGAAGCTAGAAAGAGGAAGCAATAAGAGGTTGGGATATTTACACCCCAGGCTTTTTATGGTCTGCTTGCTGGAGGCTGGCTTCTTCTCTCAAACTTTCTCTCTCTCTCCCAAGCTCCTACCTTCCTCCTCTGATATCTGCTCCCTTTCTTGATATTTGAGTCCTAGGATACTGATCTTGCCTTGCTAGTTTCTCTACACTGTGCTCTACCTTTGTGAACAGCCTATTGAATGCTACTCAAATTACCCAATTTGAGTGCACCATCAATTTCCTATTAGGACTCAAAGTGATACACTTTTCCCTTGACACTTTTCCCCTCCCTCCCTTCCTCTCCCTTTTCTTTGCTTGCTTTGGTGAAGCCACTTGCCATGTTGTGAGCTGCCCTATGGGGAGGGCATATGCCAAGGAAATGAGGAAGATCTCTAGTCAACAGCCTGTGAGGAACTGTATCCTTCCAACAGCCAAATGAGTGAGCTTGGAAGCAGATCCTTCCCTAGTTGAGTCTTGAGATGAACATGTCCCTGGGCAATACTTTGATTGTAGCCTAGTGAGACACCCAGAGTTAGAAAACCCAGCTAAACCGTGCCTAGATTCCTGACTCACAAAAACTTGTGTTGTGTAAGCTGATCTTTTGGGGACATTTGTTATGCAATAGGTCACTAATATACAACTCCTGCCACTAAATGTTTTAGCTCCTGGAATTTTATGTTTCAACCTTTGATAAAATAAGTCCTTTCTCATTTTATTTTCTCCAAAACTTTTCCCCTGGTTATTCTGATGTATTTAATTTTCCAAATGAATTTAATATAGTTTTGTCAAATACCTCCCAAAGTCTTGTTCCTTTTTTGATTGATTTTCTTTGAAGATTGAATTGATAATAATAGAGGAACATTTATTCAACTTTCCTTTTATGTCTCCTCAGCAAAGTTGTAATATTTTCTTCATATGTATTCTGCACATTCACTCTTAAGATGATTCCCAATTATTTGTTTTGCTCTTTTGAGAGATTGTTTAATTATTTTTCCCTAAATATCACTTATATGTGGGAAAACTATTCATTTTTATAAATGACATTTTTAACCAGACACTTTAGTTCAACCTTTTATGCAATCATATAATCTCTAATAATGACAATTATGTATATTTCTTTCCCGTATGTAGAGTCCTTATTTATTTTTCTTATTTGATTACATTGAATTTTGCTTCCAGAACAATGAATTGTGGTAGTGGTGATAGCACCTTTGTTTTGTTTGCATAATTTGAATGGAAAACTCAAAGTCTTATCATTAAATTTGATGCTGGCTTTTGATGTGATTATAAAAACTGACATATTTTGCTTTATATAAGGATTGGATGTTGGATTTTATGTCATTTATTCTCTGCATTTGTTGAGATGTTTACCTGATTTTTCTCATGTGAACTATTAACACCACAGGTTATACTAACAGGTTCTCTAACGTTCAGCAGTGCAGGTAATGACTCCAAAATATTCCATCAAGTGAAAGCATCATAGCTTCCACTTCTATGCAAGCCGGTTTTTACTTTTTAAAACCCCACTGTAACAAACATCCTTACACCTATATAACTTTGTTCTTTGTTAACAACAATAATGGCTAACACATCTAGACATTTCTATCTCTCAGGCACTCTAACATCTTCATATTTATTAACCCATTTCTTAACAATTACAATAACCTTATGCACTAGACACTACTATTATGATGCCCATTTTACAGGTGAAGGACCTGAGGCCCAGAAAGATTAACTAACCTGACTAGGTAAATGACAGAGCCCAGATGCACACCTGGCAGACTGAGCTTAGTCACAAATTAGTGGCCATCATCACGGTCAAGATCTACAACATTTCCATCACATCCAAAACTGTCTTCCAGCCTTCCAGTTTCCCAGGGAACTACTGATATTCTCTTATCACTGTAGATCAGTTTTCCTAGCGTTTCATTTAAATAGAATCACATAGTATTTATTTTTTTACACCCAGAGTTTCTTGTTCAGCATAATGTTTTTCAGATTCATTCACATTGTCAGATATATCACTAGTTTGTTCCCTTTTATTGCTAAGTATATCCTACTGTACAGATTTACTACCATTTGTTTATCCTTTTGTCTCAAATAGTGAATTGTTAAGTGATTTATTAATTCCTAAAGTCACGAAGTCACCTTCCTATTAAAAATATAATGTATTACTGAAAAATTTTAAGTAACTCCTTCAGACTCTGTCATCTTGGTGTTTTCATCTACTGATTGTCATTTTTATTTGGTTGAAGGTCTTTTTGGTTCTTGGTATGACTCGTAATTTTTGATGAAAACCTGGACACTTAAAACACTTTTGTCAAACAATAAAAAGTTCCCAGCTGCCCGTAGTAATTTCCCACTCCTACTCCTAGCCCCAGACAACCATTTGTCTATTTTCTGTCTCCAAATATTGCCCTCACTAAAAATTTCATGTACATTGAATCATAGACTATGTAGTCATTTGTGTCTAACTTTTTCTACTTAGTATAATATTTTTAAGGTTCCTTCATGTTTTTTCATGTATCAGTAGTTCATTCTTTTTATTGATGAGTAGTAGTCCATTGTATGAATGCACCAAATTTTGTTTATCCATTTACCACTTGGAGGACATTAATGTTGTTTCCAGTTTTTGGCTCTTATGAGTAATTCTGTTGTGAATATTCACACATATGTTCATTTCTTTTGTGTAAATCCTTAGAGTGGAATTGCTGGCCTATGGTTTAAGAGACTACAGGACTGTTTTTCCAAAGTGGTTAAACCATTTTACATTCCCACCATCATGTGTGAGGGTTCCATTTTCCCCACATCCTTCAGAAGTCTTTTAAGCCTTGGATGGTGTGTCCCACAAAAAATGAATACTCTTCCTTCTCTTCTCACCCACCCTAGACTTCCATCCCACTGTGTGCACACACACTACACAGGGTGTAGTTTCAATTGTCTGCCTGGTCCCTTATGGGGGTTTTGAGGTTTAAGGGGAATTCATGTCTCCTTACATATGGGTTGGAGTTCTTCACACATATTTGGCTGAAATTAGTGTGGCCTATCATGTCTTTGAGCGTTTTCTCATGTCCTTAATTCCCACCTTTGTGGTAGCACAGTGTTTTCTGCTACCACCATAACTGAAAATCTTACAATCTCATTTGCAATGTTTACCTATTTGAAGAAAGCATTCCTAATTTGTTTTTTAGGTAACATACAATTATGAAAACTGGCACGATTGTTGATACAGTGATTGGCTACCATTTTCTAATATGTGTAAACTACTTTAAGTAGAGTCCAAAGACTGTCAGCTTTCCTTAAATATGTATAGCATGCTGCCATGAGTTGGCTCTCATGTTCATAATTGGCTAGCTCTTGAATTAGCAGTTGTAGCTTATTTAAGACGGTACCTACTACTCACCTGTGGTAGACAGCAAAGGGTGGTTCTACTGCCCAAAAGCCCATCTGTTCACAGTGTCTGTGGACTGTGTTCAAAGCAGGAGCTGGTATGATTCACAGTTAGTATCTCTCTAGGAAAAAGAGTGCAGCATACTGGAACTACCAGCTATAGGGGAAGGCATGCAATCACCTGCTTTCCCTGTCTATTTCAGTTTGTAAAGGACTGTTCAAAACGTTTTTTTAACAAGATATACTATTTCAGGAAGTGTCCATTGCTTTCCAAGTAGCACCCATCTTGAGCCATATGTTAAAATATGAGGCTTGCATACATTCATTTTGTGATCTTGAGAGAGACACTTATTTTCCTAAAATTTGAGACAAGGGGTAAATTATGCTAATGTATCACAGTATATTTGGCAGGGTTATGTACTAATAAGATTTATAAAGTGGTTTATAACTGAAAATTCTTACTTTTATTTTAACTTTGAAAAGATACCTAATTCAGAATATTCTTAATTAGTCAGTGTTTCAGAGGAAACTGACTCTTAAGCCGAGAGGCAAGCATGTGGCAACGGGTCATATTTAAATGATTGATTTCTTGGGTTTTGTCTTCATATAAGTGCATGGATTCTGGTTTCTTCTTGCATATGGAATATTGTTGTAAATGGTTTATCGAGGATTCTCAAAGGGGTATGGCATAAACATAAAACTTTTATTTTAATAACTTCTTCCTTCCTAAATGCACTGTATAACCATCTTACCTCCTGCTTGGTATGTTGTCTCTTACCAACATCTTGGCCAGAGTCTCTAACTTCCTGTCACTCTGGGCACTAGCTCAGACCTATTTAGGTATCAGAAAGTTCTCCAAGACTCTCTTACCATTGACAGGTGTTGTTTCTGTTCCCTCTCATTGAATCTGGGTGGTCTTGGGACTGCTTTGACCATCAGAGAATCACAGAAGTAATTGCTATGTGATTTCTGAGGTCATAAAATACCAGCTGACATTTTTTTCTTGGAGTCCTAGACCACATAATAAGTTTGACTAGCTGGAAGCTGCCATGCTGCAAGGAAGCTCAAGTAACAGGCAGAAGCCATATTTAACTCTAGTCAAAATTTGAGCCATTGAATTATCCCTGGCTAGGTATCAGTTATGTTAGCGAAAATAACTGACTGAGACTTTCCAGCTGAGGTCCCAGACACTGTGGAACAGAGAAACATCCCCACTATGCTTTTCTGAAGTCTTGATCCACACAGGCAAGCATAATAAAATAGTTGCTATTTTATGCCACTACATTTTAGAATGATATGGTGCACAGCGGTAGGTAATCAGAATTGTATGTAAAACTCAGTCTTATTCATTTTAAAATTTCAAATTTGGTGTAAAGATTATCTTTCCCTGGTATGGATAAGCCTGTTTCTTTACAGCTTAGAGGAAGAAATCGGGAAATACTCTTCTCCCCGACAAAATTTTTAAAATTCCCGCTACCTTGTTCTTCCCTCTGGTATGGGCTAGCAAGAAGGGAGAGTGGAGTCTCCCTACATGGAATCGGGGTAGTCTGCAGACCTCTTTTTGGCAGATTGCCACAGCATGTCTGGCCAACACTGACCAATAAACAATGCCTCCTGTGTAACAGGTATCCACATGCTACCTTCCCTATGATGTGTCAAAGCTATTAGGAGGGCCTGGAGTCTTCATTCCATCCCCTGCTGCCACCACGATTTACCACCACTACTGTTCTATCCCAGACAGCCTCAACTTTGCAGGACATTAGAATCACATGGCGGAGGTTTTCAAGATTTCAGGACCTAGGCCTCACCTAAGAGCAATTGAATCAACGTTTCTTGGATGTGCACCAAGGCATCAGTATTTTTTAAAACCGCTGGGCAGAGCTTCCACTTTTTACTGAAATTCTTTTTTCTTTTCTTTGTTTTTAAATTGAAGTATAGTTCATTTCAGTGTTGTGTTAATTTCTGATGTACAGCAAAGTGACTCAGTTATACATATATAGACATTCCTTTTTATATTTCTTTCCATTATGGTTTATCCCAGGACATTGAATATAGTTCCCTGTGCTATACAGTGGAACCTTGTTATCCATCCATTCTATGTGTAATAGTTCAGACTGCCATTTTTTACACTTGGCTGCACAGTTGAATCACCCGCAGTTAAAAAATAATGATATTCAACTTATGCCTATAACTTATGAACACCTATAATATGCTGGGACTATGCTACGTTCTTTCCTTCTATTATTTACTCTTCACAGCAAACACACAAAACAATTCTATTACCTACATCTTTCAGAACTGGACACTAATGGTCCGGGAGGTTGAATAACTGGCCCAAAGCTATGTAGTTCATAAATTGCAAAGTCAGGGTTGCAGGATTTCTGTCTGACTATGGAACCCATTTTCATATTTCTATACCATTGCCTCTGTTCAAGAATACCAATATTTTTCCATATGGGTACAGTTTTAAAAAAATACCTTAATGAATTCTTAATTAAAGTTCAAAAAATACCTTTTTACTTAAATTGCAACATGAACAAAATGCAGAGTTCTTGGGATTTTTCAAAGGAAGTGACCTTCATAAAATATTTCCTATTTGGCCATTTTTCAGGGGGCCACTTTCTTTAAAATTTTTCTTTAATCTTATTGCTGTCCTTACAAAGTACGAAGGAAGAAAATATCATTCTTTTTTCCCGAGGACTTTAGACTAAAGGACTTTAGAATGTAATGTAGCAGAAAAAATGTAGACTTTGGAATCAGACTGAGGTTCTAGACCTGACTTTGGTAGTAAAGATCTGAGTACTTTGGGGAAAATGTCTAAATGGTAACCTTAACTAAAATGGAGATAATTCCTCTTCCCTCATGGGATATGAGAACTAAAACAATAAGATACCGTATGAAGAGCATCCATCTCAGAGCCTAGGGCATAGGAGATATTCAGTAAATGCTAGTCCTTCCACTGCCCTTCCTTTTGTAGCCATGCTTATTTCATTAACACTGAAGCATTCCAGTGAGAATGACGATGGACCACAAAGGAAAGACGCTAAGAGCTAGACCTGCTTTTCAATCCCCGGTCAGAGAATTAAGATCCCACATACTGCGCAGCATGGCCAAACAAACGAAGCAAAAACACAAATATCATATAATATCGTTTATATGTGGAATCTAGAAAAATGGTAGAGATGAACTTATTTGCAAAGCAGAAATAGAGTCACAGATGTAGAGAACAAATGTATGGTTACCAAGGGGGGGAAGGGGGTGTGGGATGAATTGGGAGATTGGGATTGACATATATACACTATTGATACTATGTATAAAATGGATAACTAATGAGAACCTATTGTATAGTACAGGGAACTCTACTCAGGGCTCTGTGGTGACCTAAATAGGAAGGAAATCCAAAAAATAGTGGACATATGTATACATATGACTGATTCACTTTGCTGTACAGCAAGAAACTAACACAACATTGTAAAGCAACCATACTCCAATAAACATTAATAAAAAAGAAGATATTATTAAAGATAAAAATGGAGCTAGTCCTATTTTGACCAGTTATACATAAAGTGATGCTGTGCAGTGGTATTCACAAATGAGAGACACCCTAAATCAATAAAATTTAGTAAGTATTTAAAATACAATTCCAAAAATGTAGGAGGGAAGAGGCATGAAGAGACATGGATGACAGAGGATGGCGCATACTTAAGACTCGTGACTGATATCAGGAATCCTGTTTTCTGCTGGAATGAGCCAAGGGAAGGTGGAAAAAAAATTATGTAACAAGAGTAGTTGGAATTTGGGTGCAGCCTCCTGGCACGTGTTTATCCTGTGCTTCAATTTCTGGAAGCTGTGCCTATGTGATTTTGGCTGTTGCATACCTCGAATCAATCATCTCTCTTTTTTTAATTGTACCAAATTGTGCAATCCTTTCTTGTTTGTTTTTGTTAGGATTTCCTTTACTTATCAGTGGCAGGAAAAACTGATCCCTTGAGATTTACTCTGGGACACGATTATTTGCAGTAACTACAATTTAATGAATTCTTAATGATTTCTTCCTAATTTATCCTCTCTTTTTTCATTCTTAAATATAATCCCTTTGTTCTTGGATGTTTTTCTCTTGGATGCTTTTGAGTAATTATTTAAAAATATATCTGTGGTGCGTGTGTGTGTGTTATAAGTATTGTTCATCATACATATAGTATTTGTGCTTCATTATTTTTGTGTGACCTAGCTTTACATCACAAGACAATAACCTGCCACTTTTTACTACCTCCATTGTCAGCTCAGTTCAGACAATCAAAATCTGTTGTTCCAATGACCATTTCAGTCTCCTGTCTAGTCTTCTTGGTCCTCACTTTCCAGTCTTTAAACACACTTAAGCGAGAGCAATCTTTTTCTCAAGAGAAAGCTACTCCTATTTGCTTAGTATCTTTCAAGGGCATCCTCAGACTCGGAGAGCATGATCTGGCCTCTGCCTGGCCCTCCAGCCCCTCTCATACACGTTCACCTCTACTCTATGTCCTGGTTACTTTGCCCACTTAAGAGTTACCTGTAGACCTTTTACTCTCTCTCTCTCCTCCTGCCCCCTGCACCTATAATTCTCTCTTCTTTGGGAAGCTCATCCTTATCCCACAGCTTCTTTTTTGCCTGCTTGTTTAAGACCCCACTTGGATATCACTTCTCACTGGGGATGTTCTCTCGTGTCCTCCAGACTGGGTTATGTATTTTTTCATTACTCACATTGTCTGTGCCTGTCATGACACCATACTCCTTTCAAATTATTTGACTGCCCTATCAGGGTAGGGGCCTTGCCTTATGAGGTAGGCACTAAATGAATATTTGTTACATGAATGAGTGAATGAATAAAGACACTGCCTTGAGGCAGTGTGGCCCAGAGGGTAGAGAAGCTGGAGTCAGATGACCTGAGTCTGGCTCCTGGCTCCACACCTAACTAGGTGTGTGATCTCTGGCAAGTTACCTCTCCTCAATTTCTTTCTTTCTTTCTTTTTTTTTTTACATCTTTTTTAACATCTTTATTGGAGTATAACTGCTTTACAATGGTGTGTTAGTTTCTGCTGTATAACAAAGTGAATCAGCCATATGTATACATATATCCCCATATCCCCTCCCTCTTGCATCTCCCTCCCACCCTCCCTATCTCACCCCTCTAGGTGGACACAAAGCACTGAGCTGATCTCCCTGTACAATGTGGCTGCTTCCCACTAGCTGTCAGTTTTACATTTCATAGAATATATAAGTCCATGCCACTCTCTCACTTCGTCCCATCTTACCCTTCCCCCTCCCCATGGCCTCAAGTCCATTCTCTATGTCTGCATCTTTATTCCTGTCCTGCCCCTAGGCTCATCAGAACCATTTTTATTTTATTCCATATATATGTGTTAGCAAACAGTATTTGTTTTTCTCTTTCTGACTGACTTCCCTCTATATGACAGACTCTAGGTCCATCCACCTTATTACAAATAACTCAGTTTTGTTCCTTTTTATGGCTGACTAATATTCCATTGTATATATGTGCCACATCTTCTTTATCCATTCATCTTTCAATGGACATTTAGGTTGTTTCCATGTCCTGGTTATTGTAAATAGAGCTGCAATGAACACTGTGGTACATGTCTCTTTTAGAATTATGGTTTACTCAGGGTATATGCCCAGTAGTGGGATTGCTGGGTCATATGGTAGTTCTAGTTTTAGTGTTTTAATTGCATACTGTTCTCCATAGTGCCTGTATCAATTTACATTCCCACCAACAGCGCAAGAGGGTTCCCCTTTCTCCACACCCTCTCCAACATTTATTGTTTGCAGATTTTTGATGATGGCCATTTTGACTGGTATGAGGTGATACCTCATTGTAGTTTTGATTTGAATTTCTCTGATGATTAGTGATGTTGAGCATCCTTTCATGTGTTTGTTGGCAATCTGTATATCTTCTTTGGAGAAATGTCTATTTAGGTCTTCTGCCCATTTTTGGATTGGGATGTATGTTATTTTGATATTGAAGTGCATGAGTTGCTTGTATATTTTGGAGATTAATCCTTTGTCAGTTGCTTCATTTGCAAATATTTTCTCCCATTCTAAGAGTTGTCTTTTTGTGTTGTTGATGTTTTCCTTTGCTGTGCAAAAGTTTTTAAGTTTCATTAGGGCCCATTTGTTTATTTTTGTTTTTATTTCCATTTCTTTAGGAGGTGGGTCAAAAGGATCTTGCTGTGACTTATGTCGTAGAGTGTTCTGCCTATGTTTTCCTCTAAGAGTTTTATAGTGTCTGGTCTCACATTTAGGTCTTTAATCCATTTTGAGTTTATTTTGTGTATGGTGGTAGGAAGCGTTCTAATTTCATTCTTTACATGTAGCTGTCCAGTTTTCCCAGCACCACTTATTGAAGATGATGTCTTTTCTCCATTGTATATTCTTGCTTCCTTTATCAAAGATAAGGTGACCATCATATGTGCGTGGGTTTATCTCTGGGCTTTCTATCCTGTTCCATTGATCTATATTTCTGTTTTTGTGCCAGTACCACACTGTCTGGATTACTGTAGCTTTGTAGTATAGTCTGAAGTCAGGGAGCTTGATTCCTTCAGCTCTGTTTTTCTTTCTCAATATTGCTTTGGCTAGTTGGGGTCTTTTGTGTTTCCATACAAAATGTGAAATTTTTTGTTCTAGTTCTGTGAAAAATGCCATTGGTAGTTTGATAGAGATTGCACTGAATCTGTAGACTGCTTTGTGTAGTATAGTCATTTTCATAATGTTGAGTTTTCCAATCCAAGAACATGATATATCTCTCCATCTGTTTGTATCATCTTTAATTTCTTTCATCAGTGTCTTATAGTTTTCTGCATACAGGTCTTTTGTCTCCTTAGATAGGTTTATTTCTAGGTATTTTATTCTTTTTTGTTGCAATGGTAAATGAGAGTGTTTCCTTAATTTCCCTTTCAGATTTTTCATCATTAGTGTACAGGAATGCCAGAGATTTCTGTGCATTAATTTTGTATCCTGCTACTTTACCAAATTCATTGATTAGCTCTAGTAGTTTTCTGGTAGCATCTTTGGGATGCTCTATGTATAGTATCATGTCATCTGCAAACAGTGACAGTTTCACTTCTTCTTTTCTGATTTGGATTCCTTTTTCTTCTCTCATTGCTGTTGCTAAAACTTCCAAAACTATGTTGAATAATTGTGGTGAGAGTGGGCAACGTTTTCTTGTTCCTGAAATTAGTGGAAGTGCTTTCAGTTTTTCACCATTGAGAATGATGTTGACTGTGGGTTTGTCATATATGGCCTTCATTATGTTGAGGTAGGTTCCCTCTATCGGCATAGTTCCCTCTTCTACTTTCTGGAGAGTTTTTCAACATCATAAAAGGGTGTTGAATTTTGTCGAAAGCTTTTTCTGCATATATTGAGATTATCATATGGTTTTTATTCTTCAGTTTGTTAATAAGGTGTATCACATTGATTGATTTGCATATATTGAAGAATCCTTGCATTCCTGGGATAAATGCCACTTGCTCATGGTGTATGATCCTTTTAATGTGCTGTTGGATTCTGTTTGCTAGTATTTTGTTGAGGATTTTTGCACCTATGTTCATCAGTGATATTGGCCTGTAGTTTTCTTTTTTTGTGACACCTTTGTCTGCTTTTGGTATCAGGGTGTGATGGTGGCTTTGTAGGATGAGTTTGGGAGTGTTCCTCCCTCTGCTATATTTTGGAACCATTTGAGAAGAATAGGTGTTAGTTCTTCTCTGAATGTTTGATAGAATTCACCTGTGAAGCCATCTGGTCCTGGGCTTTTATTTTGGGGAAGATTTTAAATCACAGTTTCAATTTCAGTGCTTGTGATTGGTTTGTTTATATTTTCTATTTCTTTCTGGGTCAGTCTCAGAAGGTTGTGCTTTTCTAAGAATTTGTCCATTTCTTCCAGGTTGTCCATTTTCTTGGTATATAGTTGCTTGTAGTAATCTCTCATGATCCCTTGTATTTCTGCAGTGTCAGTTTTTACTTCTTTTACATTTCTAATTCTATTGATTTGAGTCTTCTCCCTTTTTTCTTGATGAGTCTGGCTAGTGCTTTATCAATTTTGTTTATCATCTCAAAGAACCAGCTTTTAGTTTTATAGATATTCGCTATTGTTTCCTTCTTTTTTTTTTCATTTATATCTGATCTAATCTTTATGATTTCTTTCCTTCTACTAACTTTGGGTTGTTTTTCTTTTTTTCTTTTTTTTTTTTTTGTTCTTCTTTCTCTAATTGGTTTAGGTGTAAGGTTAGGTTGTTTATTTGAGATGTTTATTGTTTCTTGAGGTAGGGTTGTATTGCTATAAACTTCCCTCTTAGAACTGCTTTTGCTGCATCCCATAGGTTTTGGGTTGTCGTGTTTTCATTGTCATTTTTTTCTAGGTATTTTTTGATTTCCTCTTTGATTTCTTCAGTGATCTCTTTGTTATTTATTAGTGTATTGTTTAGCCTCCATGTGTTTGTATTTTTTACAGATTTTTTTTCCTGTAATTGATATCTAGTCTCATAGCATTGTTGTCGGAAAAGATACTTGATACGATTTCAATTTTCTTAAATTTACCAAGGCTTGATTTGTGACCCAAGATATGATCTATCCTGGAGAATGTTCTTTGTGCATTTGAGAAGAAAGTGTATTCTGTTTTATGGATGGAATGTTCTATAAATATCAATTAAGTCCATCTTGTTTAAAGTGTCATTTAAAGCTTGTGTTTTGTTATTTATTTTCATTTTGGATGATCTGTTCATTGGGGAAAGTGGGGTGTTAAAGTCCCCTACTATTATTGTGTTACTGTTGATTTCCCCTTTTATGGCTGCTAGCATTTTCCTTATGTATTGAGGTGGTCCTATGTTGGGTGCATAATATTTACAATGGTTATATCTTCTTCTTGGATTGTTCTCTTGATCATTATGCAGTGTACTTCTTTGTCTCTTGTAATAGTCTTTATTTTAAAGTCTATTTGGTCTGATATGGGACTTGCTACTCCAGCTTTCTTTTGATTTCCATTTGCATGGAACATTTTTTTCCATCCCCTCACTTTCAGTCTGTATGTGTTCCTAGGTCTGAAGTGCGTCTTTTGTAGACAGCATATATATGGATCTTGTTTTTGTATCCATTCAACCAGTGTATGTCTTTTGTTTGGAGCATTTAATTCATTTACATTTAAGGTAATTATTGATATGTATGTTCCTATTACCATTTTCCTTATTGTTTTGGGTTTGTTATTATAGGTCTTTTCCTTCTCTTGTGTTTCCTGCCTAGAGAAGTTCCTTTAGAATTTGTTGTAAAGCTGGTTTGGTGGTACTGAATTCTCTTAGCTTTTGCTTGTCTGTAAAGCTTTTAATTTCTCTGTCGAATCTGAATGAGATCCTTGCTGGGTAGAGTAATCTTGGTTGTAGGTTTTTCCCTTTCATCACTTTAAATATGTCCTGCCACTCCCTTCTGGCTTGCAGAGTTTCTGGTGAAAGATCAGCTCTTAACCTTAGGGGGATTCCCTTTTATATTATTTGTTGTTTTTCTCTTGCTGCTTTTAATATTTTTTCTTTGTGTTTAATTTTTGATAGTTTGATTAATATGTGTCTTGGCGTGTTTCTCCTTGGATTTATCCAAGGGACTCTCTGTGTTTCCTGGACTTGATTAACTATGTCCTTTCTCATATTACAGACGTTTTCAACTATAATCTTTTCAAATATTTTCTCAGTCCCTTTCTTTTTCTCTTCTTCTGGGACCCCTATAATTCTAATGTTTGTGCCCTTAATATTGTCTCAGAGATCTCTGAGACTGTCCTCCATTCTTTTCATTCTTTTTTCTTTATTCTGCTCTGCAGTAATTAGTTCCACTATATTTACTTCCAGATCACTTATCCGTTCTTCTGCCTCAGTTATTCTAGTATTGATTCCTTCTAGAGAATTTTTAATTTCATTTATTGTCTTGTTCATCATTTTTTGTTTGCTCTTTCGTTCTTCTAGGTCCTTGTTAAATGTTTCTTGTATTTTCTCTATTCTATTTCCAAGATTTTGGATCATCTTTACTATCATTACTCTGAATTCTTTTTCTGGTAGACTGCCTATTTCCTCTTCATTTGTTTGGTCTGGTGAGTTTTTACCTTGCTCCTTCATCTGCTGCGTATTTATCTGTCTTCTCATTTTGTTTATCTTACTGTGTTTGAGGTCTTCTTTGTCAGCCTGCATGTTCATCGTTCCTGTTGTTTTTGGTGTCTGCCCCCAGTGGGTGTGGTTGGTTTAGTGGCTTGTGTAGGCTTCCTTTTAGAAGTGACTGATGCCTGTGTTCTGGTGGGTGGAGCTTGATCTTTTCTTTCTGGTGCACTGGGCCATGTCCATTATGTTTTGGGATGACTGTGATCTTAGTATGATTTTAGGCAGCCTCTCTCCTAATGGGTGGGGTTGTGTTCCTGTCTTGCTAGTTTTTTGGCATGGGGCGTCCAGCACTGGAGCTTGCTTGCCGTTGGGTGGAGCTGGGTCTTAGTGTTGAGACAGAGATCTCTGGGAGGGCTCTCACTGATTGATATTATGTGGGACCAGGAGGTCTGGTGGTCCAATGTCCTGTACTCGGCTTTTCCACCTCAGTGGCTCAGGATTGACTGGAGCACCAAGGGTGGAGCACCAAGACCTCTTTAGTCACGTGGTTGGGGTAGATGCCACTGGATGGACACTTGTGAGAAGAGCTCAGAATTATCAAGAAAGTGGTCATTGACAAGTGAAACCACAAGAGAAGAGGCCCGTGCTATGCCTGGTACTGCTGAGCAATTTTCAGACTTCAGCTCATTCTGGCAACAGGGCGACTGGGTCAGGTATGCGAGGCAGGAGAGGGTCTGTGAGGTGGGTGGGGCTCCGCAGTTACATGACCTGAGGGGCCTGGTGTAAGTCTTGGAGAAGGCTGACAGCGGCCAGGTCTCCGGCCTCCTGCGGCTGTGGCCTCTTTGGGGTCTCCCTCCCCGTATCAAGTTGCTCTCACTCCTGCTTTGGTGGCCGTTCCTTTACCCTGAGCTTCTTCACCAGGCTAGAACTCCCTGAGGCTCCTCAGTTTCTTAATGGTAAACAGGGATAAGAACAGGAACCATCTCAGATTATCATAACCATTAAATGTTAACATGTGTAAATAGGATGGTAACTGCCCAGGATACAGTTTCAGTTCATGTTAGCTTTACTTATTATTCCCTAACTTTCTTCTGGCAACTTAGTAGCCTAAGTAGAAGGCACAGCGTCTGGCATGGTCTATTAGGAATTGTCTACTTAGCTCAGGAAGAGAATTCACAAGGATTGATTTATAAAATGCTGGATTTTTACAACAATGCTGCAAATGATTGTAACATATGATGTAGATATCTATATTATGATGTAGATAACGTATGATGTAGATATCCTATATTATAATTTAATATTATAATTATGGAGAAGGTATATCATATCTTTGCTTACGTTTTTTTAAAATTAATTAATTAACTTATATTTTATTTTTGGCTGCGTTGGTTCTTTGTTGTTGTGTGCTGGCTTTCTCTAGTTGTGGCGAGCGGGGACTACTCTTTGTTGTGGTGCACGGGCTTCTCATTGCAGTGGCTTCTCTTGTTGCGGAGCACGGGCTCTAGGCACGCAGGCTTCAGTAGTTGTGGCATGCAGGCTCTAGAGCACAGGCTCAGTAGTTGTGGCACACAGGCTCAGTTGCTCTGCGGCATGTGGAATCTTCCTGGACCAGGGCTTGAACCCGTGTCCCCTGCATTGGCAGGCGGATTCTTAACCACTGTGCCATCAGGGAAGCCCCTTAAGTTTTAATACGTACTGGTTAAATATGACTTAAGGAATTAAGTTCTTTCATAAGCTAAACTACGGTAACACAGTCTTGATGGTAGAAAGAAGTACATATTCGAGGTCTTTCTCTAAAAACTGTATTTGAGATGCTGATCAAAATTTAGCTAGAGGAAGGTACGGAATTTTTCAGATATGAAACATTGATGAAGACTTAGAGGAAAGCTGTCAGGCAGCTCATAAATTGGAGAAAGATCATGTTTCACTGAAGTCAAGAGTGATGGTGTGACTATGTGACTAATATTTTTCATTTTACTCGGTGCAGAAATAAGAGACAAATGAAAGAGAGAGCGAGAGAGACCTGGAAGGAATTTTATATTTTTCATCGTAAACTGTAGGATCTAGCTATAAATCACACTTTTTAAGGTGATCATATGTTGGCTGAAAGTTCTTGCCAGGTCTCTGAACACAGAGATGCCGAGAAGCCAGTTAAACTCTGGGAAACTCGTTTTCCAAATTAAGAGATTTGCCATGAATTTGAATTAGTTAAGCCAGTGGAAAAAAACAGGATTTGACTCAGCAGTGCTTCAGAAATGTTAGAGGTTAGTAACTGAGATAACTACACCTAGGTAATAATGTAGATGATACTGGATGTTTGAGTGTAATGTTCTTTAAAATTTATATTTTTGTTATTTTGGGAAAAACATCAACTAAATGAAAATAATACTCTATTACATTTTCTTGGGTTTAGTTACGTCTGTCTATAGGAAACAGCTTTTTGGATAGGAAGGCCGTGTTCAATGGAATGAACAGCTCCATGAATAAACAAGTAAGAGATCTTGCACTTGCCTTGAAGCAGTGCTGGCCAATGGTTAAATGCACCTGAGTCGAACGGCCTGGGTCTATGTCTTACTGCAAGGCAATGAGTTAAAGGGACACTTCTAACTTCACTAATGATATATTTATAAAGCTAAGCGTAAGATATACCCAATTTTGTTCATGTCATAATTGTGATGATCTCTTCCTATTTAATAGAAGTTTGAAGCAGATATGGCCATTTAGGTATGGGGCTTATTTTAAAATCATGTGATATGTTAAAAGTATTGTGTACTTTCACACCAGGAAGTAAGGTAAACCCCAGACATTGCCATGGCAAGGAGTCTGAAAGCTCTTCCTCACTTTATTATCTCATTCTTCTTTCCATCTCCTACTAAAAGACTAAGTTTCACAAGAGGGACCAAGCTGAATTCTAATTAAATGAGGTGATATATAAAAAGCACATAACCCAGAGCCTGGCACACAGAAAATGATCAATGGACATTTTTTTGCTCTTACTGTTATCATCAGTGGTAGAGATATTTATCTTTGCAATATGTTGGATGCTTTGCTGGGTCATTTATAATTATTATCACATCTACACCTCAAAAGAACGATGAGAAATAAGTGACATTTCTCAGGGGGCTCAGAAAAGTTCAGGAATTTGCTCTTGAGGGTAGGGGGTAGAGCCATCATTTAAGCCAGATTGGTCCAATATTGGAGTCCTTTCCTCCACATCTCTTAGTCACTCTCCTGCTGATTTCTGGAATTCCAGAGGAGGCTACGTGGACTTTAGTATGAGGGGGCCATGGAAAACTATTCTTCTGTTCAACCTCTGGTTTCCAGGTTTTATATTTGAATAACTTGATTAATAAGCTGGAATTCACATTACATATATCAATACTTCTTTTTGGCCCAAAGGCAAGTATATACTTCCATTAAAGTAAATTCTCATATATCAAATTATACCTTTCTTGGAATTTCATTATAAAATTGGTAATCTGTTCATTAAGTATTCTGACCACATGATTTAATATACGTCAAATTGAAACAGCGACAAAACTGCAAAGAGCAACTATTTAAGAGGCAAACTGAATACATTTTGATTAACGAGTTAAAAACTTATTGATGTAAATCCTAGACATTTTGATTTGAAACAAAGCTTAAAAGTCTAAAACAGTTTTCCAACAAAGTCTAAAACAAGTCAAACGTTAGAATTGTCTTGGGGAGCTTTGACAGGACATCAGCAACACAAGCACGCAGGAGACCCTCCTCCGTAGTGTATGTTTTCACCGTCAGAGAATAGGCATTGTTTGGAAGCTCCCCCAGGTAATTCTAATGGGCAGTCAGGGCTGACAGTCTGGTCTAAAGGAAAAGTAGGAGCACATAATTGAACAGGACCATAAATATTTGATGAAATGAATTAAGTACATGGGGCTAAAAACCAAATTCAATGCCCACATCTGTCCAGCATCCATTAAAGAATCTTCCTTTGATCTCGAAACCTCTTCAGGTGCTATTGCCTTCCCTCAGATACTTGTCTCTAAAGAGCAGAGGCTGCTCCTGTCCTATTTCCTCACTTTTAGATGCATCTCAAGTCAGCAGCCACGATCTCCACCCCGCTGAACCTGAAATGAGCTTCCACCACTAATTGATTTAATATATGTTAATATGTCATCAATACATTATATATAATAATAAAATATAATACTAACATGATATAATCAAAACATAATACATAATAATATCAATATATATTGAACACCTACCTGAAAACTGCTATGGGTCATAAGCTGTGCTATTTTAATGCCTTACTTCTTAGGGATTGATACGATTATAGAGCTGAATAAAGCTTTGGACACCACCTTATCCTTTGGCTCTCAAGTGAGTTGTTTGCTTGTTTTTTAAAGCATCACATCCCTTTATTTGGGAAGCTTATTTGAAATGTCAGTAATGAAAGGGAGGGTGGTGTTGCTTTGTTTGAGTGGTGGTGGTGGCAGATGGGCAGCTGTGTCGGATGGCTGTGTCCTGCCCACCTTTTCAGCTGCCTTCCCCTCAGAGCTAGCCCTTGGAGATTTACACAGAGCCTCTGTCTCTCTGAGAAGCACAGTGTAAAAATCACCCATCTAGTCTGATCCCTTTCAGACAGAACACAGGGCATGCCTACTGCCTTCAGGAAGCTTCTAGGTTTTGTAAATAAAAATACCTATCAGTGGTAAAACATTATAGCTCAAGAGCTCACATTTATATTATGTTTCTTATGTGCCAGGCACATTTCTAAGTATGTCACAGGTTGCAACTTATTTAGTCTTCACAGCAGTATTGTGATTGTGGTTATTACTACACTCACTTTATGGTGAGGACATAGAAGCAGGAGACATTACGTCACTTGCTGGTGTCACACAGCCAGGGAGTGCAGATAAGAGTCATGCTCTTGGGCTTCCCTGGTGACGCAGTGGTTGAGAGTCCACCTGCCGATGCAGGTGACACGGGTTGGTGCCCCGGTCCGGCAAGATCCCACATGCCGCAGAGCAGCTGGGCCCGTGAGCCATGGCCGCTGAGCCTGCGCGTTCGGATCCTGTGCTCCGCAATGGGAGAGGCCACAACAGTGTAATGCAAAAAAAAAAAAAAAAAAAAAAAAAGTCATGCTCTTAATCACCAGACCCCTGCCTGATATATACATGGTGTGTATCTGGTAACCTACACGGCATATATACTATATCTTTGTGCAAATACATTACTTAACCAATAGATCTTTAGAAGTAATGGCTTATCATGTTGTAGACACTGGAGATACAGGACTGAATGAGAAAGAAAAGGTACCTGCCCTCACGGACCCTGGTAGAAAGACAGACAACATATCTGTAAATAAATAAGGAAATAAGATAATTGGGGTAGGAATGACACTATTAAGAATGTACCGCAGGGTAAAGCTGTAAGAGTGACTGGGGGGAGGGTACATTCTACCTCGTACAGACCTACTAGACCTCGCTGCTCAACGGGTGTCAGCAGCTGGGAGCATCAGTGTCACCTGAGAGTTGGTTGGAAAGACAGAATCTTGGCAACCACCCAGACCTACCCCAGAATCAGAATCTGCACTTCTTCAAGCTCCCCACGTGACTCGTGTGCACAGTTAAGCTTGAGAGCACTGAGAAACAGAGAGCAGGTTTCCGTTGCTTAGTGGTCAGGATTCATTTTCCCCCCACCCCTCCCATTCACACACACACACACACACACACACACACACACACACACACTCTGATTATGTGTATATAAGTGAATAATATAGACTTCGCATTTTGAAATATCATATTATAATATAAAAACATTCCTACTTGGGGCTTCCCTGGTGGCGCAGTGGTTGGGAGTCCGCCTGCCACTGCAGGGGACATGGGTTCGTGCCCCTGTCGGGGAGGATCCCACATGCCGCGGAGCGGCTGGGCCCGTGAGCCATGGCCGCTGAGCCTGCGCGTCTGGAGCCTGTGCTCCGCAACGGGAGAGGCCACAACAGTGAGAGGCCCGTGTACCGCAAAAAAACAAAAAAAAAAAAACAAAAAAACGTTCCTACTCTATTTGCAATGTAGTCTCAGAAACTTCATCATTTAAAAACAGTATTTTGGCATAGGACTAATGATATAGTTGGGGGTTATATTGCTGATTCAACATGAAACGATTCATAACTCTGACTAAAAACATCATAAAAGAAAAGCTGTAAGTAAAATTTCTATATCCCCCTTAAAATAGGCAATTTAATGCTTCAACTCCAATTAAATGAATAAAATCATAACATTAATTATATAAAGAGCTTCAATTTGCTGCAAAAATATGCAGTATATAAAAATATGACTCCAATATAAATGTGCTCGAAATTAGTATGCCTATTTTAAGCATTATTTAAACATTTAATTAGATGACTGTGTTTGCATTTTGAAGGGAAGATTCATAATTTTCCAGATCACTTTAAAAAAATCCAATTTTATTTATGCTTATACAACCTTTTTTTCCTGAGGAAATTCCCTATAACAAGTAACATTCAGAATCATACCAATTATCTTAGAGTTTTAAGAAATGACTACTCAGAATATGGAAGTATTTTTTCAGGAAAGGTTTGTGACATGTTTCTTATCAAAATAATTTAGAAAACTGAAAACTACCCAACATTCCTCTTCTTTGCACTGCCCAGTTTCCTCCAAGCTTTCATATAGAAAAAGACAAAAGCCACTGGGCAAAAAGAAGTACAATGTACTCATGTCATTTGAAAGTCAGCTGAATGGTCATCAGTGAAGGAAAACCCTCTTATCCCAGTTTACCCAGGACTTTCCCTGGTTTAGCACTCACTGTCCCAAATGCCAGAAACCCTCTCAGTCCCTGGAAAACTGGAACAGTTGGTCACTCTAGGTCACTAAAAAACAATTAAGAAAAAAACTAAAAATGTATTTCAACACAACAATCACAGAATTGTGAGCACAGTATTGTACTTTATTTTGCTACTTTCAGTGAAATCTCTAAAAGATAGTTAAAATTCAACAACATCACATAGTATCAAATGTTAACTTAATAATATCAAATGAATAGAACAGATATCTGGGAAAAAATATAGAAATTGCTATCCCCTTCTTCCCTTTCTCAGTATTGTGGTGTAGCCTGTTTGAGACAAAGAGAAGAAAAGAAAGTAGAACAATAAGCATTACTTTCATTATTCACCAGAGCACTGGGCTCCAAAATAGAGGTAAATTAAGAAAATATTAGAGATTCCAGCTTTATTCATTTAATTTGCCTAAAACTGAAAAATATAAACTCAGCTTTATTCATATGTAATATACAGATTAATAACACAGAGGTTCCTGACTTAATTTTTGCCAAAGTAATTAAAAGATGTATTAAAAGATGGCATGCATAGTTCGAGCAATATAGTTTCACTGACTTTTCCTGTAAAGATAAATGGTAGTTAGACTAATGCTGTATAGCACAGATTTTTGACAAATAAACACACTTAATCTGTCCCTTCAAAGTAAATACGACATTTCAACATTAAGAAAGTATTTATTTTTCAAAAGAAACATGTGGTATGCAAAAAGTCTTTTGAAACAGTTTGAAAACATTTCCAATGTGAAATCCAAAAATGGATATTGAGATCATGCAAGAAAATCCAAGACATACCCACCACTTATAACTGTGTTTCTTAAACTGAGATATATATACTTATGAATATGCTAGTAAGAGCAGATTAACACAAGATAAATGTCACATAATTTTGGGTTATCAATTGTACTCAAAGATCAGTGATAAAAACTACTTTATATTGTAATAAAATGATTATATTTTAGAGTAATGACAAAAAATTACAATGAAATATTAAACTTCAAATGAATTTTGAAGTTTGTACCAAGTCCCCAGCTTTGATAAGGAGAGTTGAGAAGGAGGTATAAGGGGGACTAACTGCAAGTTCCAGTTCTTGTAGCATCAGGGGTACATTCACAAAAAAGTCTGAGGTTTACTATCGCCCTATAAGGAGCTGTCATGACATTTATATAATATCTTGGAATTGCTTTCTGATTGTTTTAGATACGATTTTCCTTCTCATTTAGATTTTGTTCTTCTCCAGGGCAGGGCTATATTTTTCATTTGTATTTAAGAATAGTACTAAGGTTATAGTAGCTTTTTTTTTTTTTTTTTTCGGTACGTGGGCCTCTCACTGTTGTGGCCTCTCCCGTTGTGGAGCACAGGCTCTGGATGCGCAGGCTCAGCAGCCATGGCTCACGGGCCCAGCCGCTCCGTGGCATGTGGGATCTTCCCGGACTGGGGCATGAACCCGTGTCCCTTGCATCGGCAGGCGGACTCTCAACCACTGCGCCACCAGGGAAGCCCCTATAGTAGCTGTTAATTAAAGAAAGAAAGGAAAAGTATTGAATAGCTGTTGAATGTTTTATGTGTTACTAGTGGGCATATAAATAGAAGTTATCACTTTGGAAAAGTAATAGATTGGCATTATCTCTTAATGCTGAATATTCATATATCAGGTGACCTGGCAATTCTACCCTTAGGAATATATCCAAGAGAAACTCTTGACAATGTATGATGGGTAAGGTAAGAACACCCTGTAAGAATGTTCATAGCAGTATTGTTCACAATAGCAAAAACCTGGAAAGAACTCCAATGCTAAACAACAGGAGAGTGGATTAAAGAACTATTGTATAACCACACAGTAGAATATTATACAGCATTCTTAACTAATAAAATACTGTAACACTTACCACAGGATAAATGTTACAAATTCAATATCAAGTGGAAAATACCAAGTGCCAAGAGATTATCTACAGCTTGCTACCTTTTTTAATAAAGGTGAAAACAAAAGTATACATGTTTTAGAAATATATACAGATAAAATTTTTTTAAATGCTTGTTGAATTTAATATAATTTTAAAACTGATGATTTTCTTATGCAGTACTTCATAAGCATTAGATTTTAATTAAGGTTCTGGCAAGCTAAAAATTTCTTCTTACAGTTTTCTTCATAAAAAGCATATCAATTGTTAATATAACATTTTACTGCTATCCATTTTTTATTCCTTTTATTTATTTTTCTTGCCTTATGGAACTGGCTATTACCTCCAGTATATTGTAAATGACAGAAACATTGCAGAGAAATAGTGAAATATATTTAAATAAATACAAAATATATCATGTTCAAGTATTAGAAGATTCAAGATTAAGATATAAATTATCCCCAGAAATGATCTATAGACAACACTATTCAGAATAAAATCTCAGAATGCTTTAAGAATTTTTTTAGTTTCTAAAATTTTTATGGACTGCAAAGGACCAAGAATAGCCAATTCTGAAAAAACAAGAAAAACATTGGATAATTTACATGCCTGATTTTAAAGCACACTTTAAAATTACCATAATTGAGACAGTATAATATCTGTGTAAGGATAGACCAAAAGAGCCAAAGGAAAGAATAGCCCAGAAATTGTTCCACAGTTACATGGTAATCAATTTTTGACAAAATGCCAAGTCAAATCAATGGGGGAAATAATTTCAATAAATGGTGTGGAAAATTTGGATATCTATATGGGGAAGAAAATTAACCTTGATATCTACCTCATGCCATCCAGAAAAATCTAGTTAAGATGGAAAATAGACCTCATTGTAAAAGCTAAAATGATAAAACTTCCTGAAGAGACATAGGAGAATAGCTTCAAGATTTTGCTATTGGCATAGATTTCTAGGATGGGACTCAAAAAACACTAATCATAAAAAGCAAACTTGATAGGGGGGACTTCAGAATAATATACCAATAAAAAAATAAAAAGGCAAGCCACAGAAAAGACTGGGATCAAATGTTCTGTCTGTCTTTCTGTCTCTCTCACTCTCACTTACACTATATGTGTATATGCCTCTTGTATCCAGAACACATAAAGAACTCTTAGACATCAGTAATAAAAGTACAAATAATCAATAGACAATGGGCAAAGACTTGAATAGATACTACACAAAAGAAAATATGGGGATGGCAAATAGACACTTGAGAAGGTGAAAAGATTATTATTAGTTGTCACTGAAATAGAAATACATCTCAATGTTTAAAAGATTGACAGTATCAAGTATTGGAGAGGATGTGTGGAATGCTTACACATTGCTGATGGAAGTGTAAAATGTTACAAAATTTGACAAACAGTTTGGCAATTTCTTATAAAGTTATATATACACCTATACTACCCCCAGCAATTCCATTTCTAGGGAAATAAGGGAGCTAAAAATATATATCTACAAAAAACATGTACAAGAATATTTATAGTAGCTTTATCTACAACAATCCAAAGCTGAAACAACCCAAATGTCTTTCAACAGGCGAATGGATAAACAAATTGTGTTTCAGCCATACAAATGTATACTCAGCAATAAAGTGAATAAACTACTCACACATGCAATAAATAACATGGTTGAATCTACTTTCTGATTCCTTTACATAAGCCTTAAGATCAGGCAAAACTAAACTATGATAATAGAAATGAGATCAGCGTTGCCTGGAGGAGGAGAAGGAGGATAAGGCACAGGGCCATGAGGGACTTTTCTGACATGCTGGAAATGTTGTACTCTGTGGTTGGCATTCCACATGTGTCTACATTGTCAAAAGTCACAGAACTGCACACTTAAAATCTGTGCAGCTAATGGTGCATAAATTTAATCTCCTTAAAGTTGATTAAACAAAACCAAACGCAATTAAGAGATTGAAAGTCAAGGCACAGGATGAGAAAAAAAATGACAGAGGACATATGTCCAGAATGTATACTTGAAAACAATCTTCTTGGGACTCATTAAGAAAAATACAGACAATCCAATAGAAAATGGCAAAAGACTAAATTAAGACTTTATAGAATAGGATTTTGAAATGGTGATTATATTTATGAAATGAGATTAACATCTTAGAAATGTAAGTTAAAACCACAATGAAATATCATTACATGACTACCAGAATGGGTGAAAATTAAAAATGGACAATGCCAAGTGTTTTGATGGATGTGAAACAATTGGAACTCTCATACATCACTAGTAGGAAAGTATTTTAAACAACCATTTTGGAAAATTTTTAGGTAGTATCTACTAATGCTGAACATCTGCATACCCTTTGACCTAGTAATTCTACTCCTAGTTTTATACCTGATACAAACATGTATATTCATTCACCAGAAACATTTATATGTTCATGGTAACTTTATTCATAATAGCCCCAAAGTAGAAACAACCCACATGCCCACCAATAGTAAAATGAATACATACATTGTAGTATATTCATACACAGCAATGAAATAAGCATATTATGGCTACTCCTAATAACAGGGATGAATTCTGCAAAAATAATGTAGAGCTAAAGAAGGCAGACATAAGACTGTATACCATACAGTCTCACTTATATGAAGTTTAAAACAACAGGCAAAATTTATGGTGTTAGTTTCAGAGTAGTAGATATCTTTTAGGGACACAGGTAATTATTGGGAGGCAACACCAGGGATTCATCTGAGGTAATGGGAAATTTGATATGTTGATCTAGGTTGTGGTTAAATACATGTATTCACATACATGTGAATTAAAAATTTTAAGTTGTACACTTATGATTTGTTCATTTTTCTGTATGTATGCTTTATTTCAATAAAAGGTTTATTAAAGTAAAAGAAATTATGAAGGCCTGAAGCAGTGGGAATAGAGAGAAGGGGAGAAAAGTACTAGATATTAAGGATGTTACAGAGGAAAAATCCATGGGATTTGGTGATTGGTTTTGAGGAAGCCAGAGGAATCATAGAAGAGAAAAAGGTAGACTGGCAGAAGGCAGTTGATACTATTAATGGAAGTTGACATATAAACAACAAGGAGTTTGAATTGAGGAGGGATATGTGTGTAGTAAGATAATAAGGTGGAAGTACTGAGTTACGAAATTTTGGGACCATGAATATGCCCAGGAGTAATTGAAAATAAAGATCTAAAGGTTAGAAATAGGTTAGGGATAGAGATATTGTCCTATTATCATTATCATATGAGGTAGTTTTTCTATCATTATTATTATTTTTTTTTAATTTTATTTATTTTTTGGCGTGTTGGGTCTTTATTCCTGAATGCAGGTTTCCTCTAGTTGTGGCAAGCAGGGGCTACTTTTCGTTGCAGTGCGCGGGCTTCTCATTGCAGTGGCTTTTCTTGTTGCAGAACACAGGCTCTAGGTGTGTGGGCTTCAGTAGTTGCAGAGCGCAGGCTCAATAGTTGTGGCTCGTGGGCTCTAGAGCTCAGGCTCAGTAGTCGTGGCACACTGGCTTAGCTGCTCCGCGGCATGTGGGATCTTCCTGGACCAGTGATCGAGCCCGTGTTCCCTGCATTGGCAGGCGGATTCTTAACCACTGGGCCACCAGGGAAGTCTCTCCATCATTACCCTTTTTTTGTGGATTTCATCTTGACTTTATTATACACTATGGCATGGTGTGTAAATGTATCTCTTTTGACTCTTCTAATTGCTCCTTCCTTATATATAACATCATCTGTTTTTGAATTGATTGGATGGAGGTTTCCCACTTCACCTGACTTCCTATATAAGAGTTCTTAATTATTTGTTTTGAATATGATTTTGGGTGTTATTTCCTTATCTTGGCAACTTTTATGGTAGTACAACCAGTCCATTCTAAATTTGTTTACATTGTGTGGTAAAATGCCTTTTTCTGTGCTTGAGGTTTGTTGAGTTTCTTGGATATATATGTCTATAGTTTTCATCAAATTTGGAAAAGTTTTCAGCCATTATACCTTTAAATATTTTTCTCTGCCTCCTCCCTTCCTTTGGGAACTCCAGTAACATGTACGTTATGCTGCTGTGGTTGTCACGCAGTTACCTGATGCTCTTTTGTCTTCTTTTCTTTTCTTTCCTCCCTCTTTCTTTCTTTCTTTCTTTCTTTCTTTCTTTCTTTATTCAGTTGTTTATTCTATTTTATTTTGGACAGTTTCTATTGCCATGTCTTTAAATTAACTAATCCTTTCCTCTACAGTGTCTAATCTGCTGTTAATCCCATCTAATTGATGGAATTTTCATTTAAAACACTATTTTTTTTTCTAATAGTGGGATTTGGGTCTTTTTAATATATCCAATAACTCTACTTAAAATGTTTAATCTTTCCTCTACCTTCTTGAACATATGGAATATATTTACAATAACGGTTTTAATGTCCTTGTCTACTAATTCCATCATTTGTATATCTATTATTTCTTGATCTGTTTCTATTGATTGATTGGTTTTTCTTTTTATGATGGATATTCATATTTTCCTGCTTCTTTGTATTCCTGGTAATATTTGATTGGATGCTCTTCATTGTGAATTTTACCATGTTAGAGTCCTGGATATTTTTTTATTCTCATAAATATTCTTGATTTTTATTAAGATGAAGTAATGAAAACAGTCTGATCTTTTCAAGTCTTGCTTTTAAGCTTTGTTAAGTGAGACAAGAGCAGTCTTTAGCTTATGACTAGTTTTGCCCCACTATTGATAACTTACTGAGTGCTCTATTCAAGTCCCCATGAATTATGAGATTTTCTACTTGGGCTTGTAGAAACCTGAACTATTCTCAGCCTTGCGTGAGCTCCAGTATTTGCTCCTTTGGTCCTTTTAGGTGGCTTTTCCCCATCCTCCAGCATTTTCCTCACAGGCGTGCACTGACCATTACTAAACTGAGGACTTGAGGGAGATTATATATAGATTGCTGGAGTTCTCCCTCTGTGTAGCTCCCTTTCTTCAGCATTCTGCTGAAGAATGAATTCCACCTGCCTTGGTTTCTCCAGCCTACCTACATCCGGCTCCATCTCCTCAACTAAGTTGACCATGAGGCTCCGCCTGGGATCACTCTCTGTAGGTAGTAGTCTGGGGCACTCGTAGGACTCATCTTGTGTGTTTCTCCTTTCTCAGAGAGCACTGTCCTATGTTGTCAGAATCCAACGTCTAAAAACCATTGTTTCATATTGTTTTCGTATTTCTTGGTTGTTTCTGGTAGGAGGGTAAATCTTGTCCCTATTACTCATCTCGGTCATAGCAGAAATTCAGATGCTTTCTTTTGCAAACACTTTTTTCCTTTCTGTTTTCTTTTAAAAGAATGTGGAGAGTTACTTGTCTCATCCTTTTCCCATTGGCAGTCTCATAAATCTTACATATTTCTATTTATGAATAAGCAGTAAACAGGCCACACCTATGTGCCTTTCTTCCCTGGAGAACCAAAGGAAACATACCTTACCTTTCTAGTATCTCCTATCACTGAATTCTATCTGTGTGACTGATACTATTTATTGAAAGAAGGTTTAGTTCTAGCCCTCCTTTTTCTTTTTAATGCCTTTCCAGGTGCTTCTGATACTATCTGATTGAAATACTGAATTTACACTGATGGAGTGGCCAAGAGTACAGACACTGGCATCAGTCAGAGATGGATCTGAGTCCTGGCTCAACTACGCAATAACAGTAATGTTCCTTGAGCTCTTAATACCTGGCCAGGCACCACGTTGAGGGCTTTAACATGAATTATTTCACTTAATTCTCACGACAACACTACCTAATACAAAGTTGGTATTATTATTATTGTAAGTTACAAAATGGTGATCAGCATCTAGAGTCAAAATGCCTGACTTGAATCCTGGCATTACCCCTTACTAATTTTGTATTATTGCAGAAGTCCTTTAACCTCATAGGGCTGCTCTGAGGACTATAAGAAAAAAAACATATAAGGCATTTAGCACAATGATTGGTACACACAAGTGCTCAATAAAAGATGACTAGTTGCATTACTTTTCTGTGAAACTCTGAAAATAAAAGGGATCTTACTTTATAATATCCACAGACATTTTAGAAACTCAATAAAGTGGCCATGAGAGTGTACCTCCTAGACCTTGAACTTGGACATAAGTGTAATGGACCAAAGGTCCCACCTGCTAAGCTTTGGAATGGAAAAGTACATTTGTTCAAAGCCAGTGATGGAGTACAGTGCAGAATATTAAGGCGTACCTATTCATGAGCCACTGGACTCCTACAAGTGTCAGTTTAGGTCCAAGGACATCCTGATGCCTTTGCTGGACCTTCATTAGGCTGCACCCCATTCCTAGGACACTTCCATGCAAATTTCTCCCCCGCTCTCCTTTGCTTGAGGTCAGACTTTTGGGGTGTTATGACTCTGCCAGTCTTTTCTGGCTCCCTCCTTACTTCCTTTCACATAGGCATTCCTCCCCATCAAATACTTGCATGTTTAATCTCATCTTGGAGTCTGCTTTTTGGAGGGCCTGTACTAACACACTTGAGTTCTTGTTTGGTTTACCCTGTTAATTATGCTAATCATAACATGCAGAGAGTTTTTCCTGGCCCCAATCTCAGGAGATGATCACTACTGTTCTCCTTAGAAGTGTCTCTCCATTCCTGCAGTGGTTCCTTTCACTTCATTCATTTAATTTCCCACCATATTTTAACACTGAGAGCCCCCTCCCCCAAACACAGCCTTCCCTGATTTTCCTTCTTTCACGTTATACTTAGTAGACCATTCTCCATTTGCTCCCTTTTCTCTCGGAATGTTCGAATTGCAATCCTTTAGCAGAATGTTCAGTGGGGTCTGCTTCCTATACCTCTGCGCTTTCTCAACTTTTCCAAAAAATTTGTGATTGAAGAGTTTTATTTCTCAGAATGTTTTTTTTCCACTGTTTTGAAGAGTTGAAAGGGTTTATGAAAACACAGGCACTGATATCTCTCCATCCTTACTATTTTTACATATTTAATACATATGCACATATGTTAATATAATTGATTTCCACTTAAAACTAGCCATTTGCTGTAAACTGTAGGAAAGAGGTTTGTCTTCTAAAAAATTCACCAGACACATAACTGACAAAATAAAAAATCCCCATGGGGAAAATTACCTTAAAAAATTCAAACACTGTGATTGAATTTCCCAATTATGCCTTTCTTTGATAGCCGCCAAATACAGGTATATATTTAAAATTAATAAATGAACTTTTTTTTCTGCAGCAGCAAGAAGGCTGTCTGTTGAATTCTATAGTTCAATAAAAGCTATAGAATATGTGACCTCCTTGATCTATGCTGATTCACTCATGTACTCATTCATTCAACACACTGTCATTGTTTAACTACTGTGTGTGTAGATATGTCAGGTGGTGAGGAGGTGAGAGTAGGAGAGAGACCCTTGAGAGGGAAGTCACTTTTGATTACAGTCTACTTTTGAGAATTTCCATGCAGATATCCTTAATACAACAAAGTTATGCATAATAGAATTTTATGTTTTTTGTGATTCCTTTTTATAACTCAACACTCTATATAAGCTTCCTTGAATTTAAATACTCATTCAGTGTAATACTGGACAAATAAATTACTTCTCTGACCCTCAAATTCCTCATCATGAAAACAGGGATGGGCATACTTCCACTGTTTTGGTTGTCATGAAGATTAAATTCAGTAATGTATCAATGTACTCTAGCTCAGTGCCCAGCATTCAGCAACTGTTGGTGTGTTCCTCTGCCTAGGCAACTCAAAATCTAAGATAGTTCTGGTTGTGTTAAGAAGAACTGAAACACTACTTAAACTGAAAACATTCACAGATGGGAAGCAGGCACATAGAAGTTAGCACAGCTAAGAGGTAAGGCAAGAGTTAAACTCGGAGCTTGCCCCAATTACCAAGCATTTATTATAAAATAAGACAGAAAGCATCTTCACTTAGGTCTTAGGTCAGGTTTCCCAGAAGCAGACCTTGGGACAAGGATTCATGTGTAAGCAATTTATTTATTATTTATTATTTCCTCCCAGGGAAATTCAGGAAGGAAATGAAGGAAGAAGAATAGGGAAGGGGAGGAAGACAAGCAAGGGTGGCATCTCAGGCAAAAGCCCTGCAGAAAGTAGGCTCAGCCTGATTCCTTGAGGAAATGTGGAGATCAAGTTGGACCGTGGAGTTGTACCAACTGAGGCAAGGGAGCTGGGCTTTCCTACTCCTGTGCCCATCAGCTAACTACGACCCAGGGGAGGTCAATTTGAGGCATTTCTGGATCTGCATGTGTGATGGAGTTCAGGGAAGTAGTTTCAGTAGACTGAGGGGAGTCTTCTAAAGAAGGGGTGCAGGTGCTGGCCATTGGGAGCAAAAACACATGGAAGCTGGAGAGATGCACAAGGATGGTAAAGGGGTCCAAAGGGCCTGGGTGGGTCACCAACATTGTCCACTATACCCCCAACCCACTCCTGGAGAAGTTGTGCCTGTGGTTTTGTTTTAACCTTAGAAGGTGCTGCTCTCAAAGTACACATACCTTCCCTATCCTGACCACTAGAATCTAGCTAGTTAATAACTGAGATTTAAATTTAAGTTTGGGTAAAAAGCTCTTGGATAGTTGCACACTAATAAATTAGTATTCCCATCATATAACTGCGCAAGTACAAAATCCTCTGTGTCATCATCTTCCTACTGCACCAAGCTATCTATTCTCTTCTCAGAATCAGCAAATTGTCTATATGTCTAAATATTCTTGGCTTCCAGAATAATAAATTTAATACTTATGCAGTTTGTGCTATGTGTTGTTCTAAATGCTCTCTGTACATTAACTCATCTAGTATTTACAACTATCCTAAGAGCGTTACCTTCTTTATGGTTGAAGAAACAAGGACAAATGGTTAAGGAGTAGAGCTGGGATCCAGACAGTCTGGCTCTAGAGTCCACGCTTGTAACCTCTATGCTGAAATGCCTCCCTATGAGGACAGGATTCCCTCCAAAGGCAACCTACATTGATTTGTGTTCCATCCACTTTCTCATCACTGACTCTCTGTCAACCTGAGTTGGACTAATAAGGACTCAAGACTAATAAATAATTAGTGCCTGAACTTGGTCATTAGCAAGGAAGAGCAGCTTAGTAGGTAGCGGGAAGCCCAATTTAGCTTCCTCCCAGCTTCTGTTCTAGGCCTTCCCTGGCTTACTCCATACACCCTTCCAGCAGGACTCCACAGAGGCCAAGATTTTGCCATTTATTTATTTATTTTATTTTATTTTATTTTATTTTATTTTATTTTATTTTGCGGTACGCGGGCCTCTCACTGTTGTGGCCTCCCCCGCTGCGGAGCACAGGCTCTGGACGCACAGGCCCAGCAGCCACGGCTCACGGGCCCAGCTGCTCTGCGGCATGTGGGATCCTCTGGGACTGGGGCACGAACCTGAGCCCCCTGCATCGGCAGGCGGACTCTCAACCACTGCGCCACCAGGGAAGCCCCCAGATTTTGCCATTTTTGACCATCACAGGTAAAATTGATTTACAGATCTCCCACAAATCATTCTATAATAGAGTTGATAGACAATTTTTACAGAAATGATCACAATTCATACTTAAAAAATAAAGGCTATAACTGCACATTGTACAATGTAAAGCTTTTAAACATGCATATAAATCAATGTAAGAGGACAATATTGAAATCCATGGATTCAAATTTATCTACTTGTACTAATTTATGGGATCCTCAGGGAAACTATTTCAGATAGAGGAGAAGGGCTCTTAGTCAAGGAGCCCAAAGAGCTGCAGGGCATTCTTTGCTAGCTTTTGACCTGAAAACTCAGCTTCCTCCTTTCAAAAATGGCATAATTCGCGGAGCGGCTAGGCCCGTGAGCCATGGCCACTGAGCCTGTGCGTCCGGAGCCTGTGCTCCGCAACGGGAGAGGCCACAACAGTGAGAGGCCCACGTACCACCAAAAAAAAAAAAAAAAAAGGCATAATTACTGTATTATCTACCTTAGAGGATGGTGTATTCAATGAAACAAAATCCATGAAAATGCTTTGTAAATTATCTAGTATTAATTACACACACTAGTATATTGACTGATAGATATAGCTGAATGTTTCCTGTTTTTATGCTTGTATGACATTTGTTGTCCTTTATTTTTCTACTAATCATGATGAATTTATAACTTCTTAGGATGTTATTTTCAGCATCATACTTAAAGATGGACTTTTAATAAAAATTTTACTGAATAGGTAACACTTGTTTCCAAAAGCTGTGCCAGCTCTTTGCAATAATTCTGAAAAAGTCTCTTTCCGTATCCTACTATTTAGCATTCAATGCCCTCTACTACCCTTCCTGGCCCCATCATACTTCTTTAAGTGGCATGGCTCCCAATTATAGCTTCCAACTTTCTTCTACTTACTTCCACTTTCCTGTAAAAATGCATTTGAACCTCATTCATTATGAGTATTTTTATAAGCTTATCCTCACTAGAGTAATTGTGACTGTCCTTGAAGGTGGCTTAATGTACTTGCCTTTGAAACAATTTTTATTTTAACAGAGAACTTCTGAATATGCAAAACCTTTATCCCCCAAAATTAATCTCCAAGGAATTTTCAGGCACCAAGTAGAGAAGTACAAAAGGCAAAGCTTGATCTCTCTGGATCTGGTAACAGAAATATGGATTTTTGTGTATTAAAAATGATAAAAATGTCTATGATTATTTTTGGTTCCTTTCTATGACACATCATGTGGCACTTGCAAATGGTTTTATGCTTGACTTCTCATTGCTAAGGATAAAGCATCAAATTATGTTAGAGCTTGTTTTTGGAAACCAAAGGGGCACATGTAGTTAATTGGACATGTGCCCTAGGTTTCCTTTCCTTGTTTATCCTAAGGGATATAAAAAAACATTGCAATAGAGTTTCTTCTGGAAATCTTATTTACTCAGGAGGCAATTTTTTTTTAATGTTCTCATCAATTTAAATTGATGCTTTTAGAACTCTAAGTTTAACATTAATTCTAAAGCCTCCTTTTACTTAGGAAAAATTTCTCAAATTATTAGTGTAAAATGATATTTCCCTTTACTGGATGGAATTCAACATCTCCTAATTTCTACAGCTTCATTGCATAGATGTGGATTTCTTTTTTTTTTCTTTTTTTTAACATCTTTATTGGAGTATAATTGATTTACAATGTTGTGTTAGTTTCTGCTGTATAACAAAGTGAATCGGCTATACGTATACATATATCCTCATATCACCTCCCTCTTGCGTCTCCTTCCCACCCTCCCTGTCCCACCACACTAGGTGGTCACAAAGCACGGAGCTGATCTCCCTGTGCTATGTAGCTGCTTCCCACTAGCTAGCTATTTTATATTTGGTAGTGTATATAAGTCCATGCCATTCTCTCACTTCGTCCCAGCTTACCCTTCCCCCTCCCTGTGTCCTCAAGTCCATTCTCTACGTCTTCATCTTTATTCCTGTCCTGCCCCTAGGTTCTTCAGAACCTTTTTTTCTTTCTTTTTTTTTTTAGATCCCATATATATGTGTTAGCATACGGTATTTGTTTTTCTCTTTCTGACTTACTTCACTCTGTATGACAGATTCTAGGTCCATCCACCTCACTACAAATAACTCAATTTCATTTCTTTTTATGGCTGACTAATATTCCATTGTATACATGTGCCACATCTTCTTTATCCATTCATCTGCTGATGGACACTTAGGTTGCTTCCATGTCCTGGCTATTGTAAATAGAGCTGCAATGAATAATGTAGTACATGACTCTTTTTGAATTATGGTTTTCTCAAGATATATGCCCAGTAGTGGGATTGCTGGGTTGTATGGTAGTTCTATTTTTAATTTTTTAAGGAACCTCCATACTATTCTCCATAGTGGCTGTATCAATTTACATTCCCACCAACAGTGCAGGAGGGTTCCCTTTTCTCCACACCCTCTCCAGCATTTATTGTTTGCAGATTTTTTGATGATGCCCATTCTGACTGGTGTGAGGTGATACCCCATTGTAATTTTGATTTGCATTTCTCTAATAATTAGTGATGTTGAGCATCCTTTCATGTGTTTGTTGGCAATCTGTATATTTTCTTTGGAGAAATGTCTATTTAGGTCTTCTGCCTATTTTTGGATTGGGTTGTTTGTTTTTTTGATAGTGAGCTGTATGAGCTGCTTATATATATTGGAGATTAATCCTTTGTCAGTTGCTTCATTTGCAAATATTTTCTCCCATTCTGAGGGTTGTCTTTTCGTCTTGTTTATGGTTTCCTTTGTTGTGCAAAAGCTTTTAAGTTTCATAGGTCCCATTTGTTTATTTTTGTTTTTATTTCCATTTCTCTAGGAGTTGGGTCAAAAGGGATCTTGTTGTGATGTATGTCATAGAGTGTTCTGCCTACATTTTCCTCTAAGAGTTTTATAGTGTCTGACCTTACGTTTAGGCCTTTAATCTACTTTGAGTTTATTTTTGTGTATGGTGTTAGGAACTGTTCTAATTTCATTCTTTTACATGTAGCTGTCCAGTTTTCCCAGCACCACTTATTGAAGAGGCTGTCTTTTCTCCATTGTATATTCTTGCCTCCTTCATCAAAGAAAAGGTCACCATATGTGCGTGGGTTTATCTCTGGGCTTTCTATCCTGTTCCATTGATCTATATTTCTGTTTTTCTGCCAACATCATACTGTCTTGATTACTATAGCTTTGTAGTATAGTCTGAAGTCAGGGGGCCTGTTTCCTCCAGCTCCGTTTTCTTTCACAAGATTGCTTTGGCTATTTGGGGCCTTTTGTGTTTCCATACAAATTGTGAAACTTTTTGTTGTAGTTCTGTGAAAAATGCCAGTGGTAGTTTGATAGGGATTGCATTGAATGTGTAGATTGCTTTGTGTAGTATAATCATTTTCACAAAATTGATTCTTAACATCCAAGAACATTGTATATCTCTCCATCTATCTGTATCACCTTAAATTTCTTTCATCAATGTCTTATAGTTTTCTGCATACAGGACTTTTGTCACCTTAGGTAGGTTTCTTCCTAAGTATTTTACTCTTTTTGTTGCAGTGGTAAATGGGAGTATTTCCTTAATTTCTCTTTCAGATTTTTCATCATTTGTGTATAGGAATGCAAGAGATTTCTGTGCATTAATTTTGTATCCTGCTACTTTACCAAATTCACTGATTAGCTCTAGTAGTTTTCTGGTATCATCTTTAGGATTCTCTATATATAATATCATGTCATTGGCAAACAGCAACAGTTTTACTTCTTCTTTTCTGATTTGGATTCCTTTTATTTCTTTTTCTTCTCTGATTGCTGTGGTGAAAACTTCCAAAGCTATGTTGAATAATAGTGGTGAGAGTGGGCAACCTTGTCTTGTTCCTGATCTTAGAGGAAATGTTTTCAGTTTTTCACCATTAAGAACAGTGTTGGCTGTGGGTTTGTCATATATGGCCTTTATTATGTTGAGGCAAGTTCCCTCTCTGCCTACTTTCTGCAGGGTTTTTATCATAAATGGGTGTTGAATTTTGTCGAAAGATTTTTCTGCATCTATTGAGATGATCATATGGTTTTTCGCCTTCAGTTTGTTAATATGGTGTATCACATTGATTGATTTGCGTACATTGAAGAATCCTTGCATTCCTTGCATGGTGTATGATCCTTTAATGTGCTGTTGGATTCTGTTTGCTGGCATTTTGTTAAGGATATTTGCATCTATGTTCATCAGTGATATTGGCCTGTAGTTTTCTATTTTTTGTGACATCTTTGTCTGGTTTTGGTATCAGAGTGATGGTGGCCTTCTAGCATGAGTTTGGGAGTGTTCCTCCCTCTGATATAATTTGGAAGAGCTTGAGAAGGATAGGTGTTAGCTCTTCTCTAAATGTTTGATAGAATTTTCCTGTGAAGCCATCTGGTTCTGGGCTTTTGTTTGTCGGAAGATTTTTTATCACAGTTTCAATTTCAGTGCTTGTGATTGGTCCATTTATATTTTGTATTTCTTCCTGATTCAGTCTCGGAAGGTTGTGCTTTTCTAAGAATTTGTCCATTTCTTCCAGGTTGTCAATTTTATTGGTATATAGTTGCTTGTAGTAATCTCTCATGATCTTTTGTATTTCTGCAGTGTCAGTTGTTACTTCTTTTTCATTTCTAATTCTGTTGATTTGAGTCTTCTCCCTTTTTTTCTAGATGAGTCTGGCTAATGGTTTATCAATTTTGTTTATCTTCTCAAAGAACCAATATTTAGTTTTAATGATCTTCGCTATTGTTTTCTTTTTTTTTTTTCATTTTTTTCTGATCTGAACTTTATAATTTCTTTCCTTTTGCTAACTTTGGGGTTTTTTTGTTCTTCTTTCTCTAATTGCTTTCGGTGTAAGGTTAGGTTGTTTATTTGAGATGTTTCTTGTTTCTTGAGGTAGGATTGTATTGCTATAAACTTCCATCTTAGAACTGCTTTTGCTTCGTCCCACAGGTTTTGGGTCATCATGTTTTCATTGTCATTTGTTTCTAGGTATTTTTTTAAATTTCCTCTTTGATTTCTTCAGTGATCTCTTTGTTATTTTGTAGTGTATTGTTTAGCCTCCATGTGTTTGTATTTTTTACAGATTTTTTCCTGTCATTGATATCTAGTCTCATAACATTGTGTTTGGAAAAGATACTTGATAAGATTTCAATTTTCTTAAATTTATCAAGGCTTGATTTGTGACCCAAGATATGATGTATCCTGGAGAATATGCCATGAGCACTTGAGAAGAAAGTGTATTCTGTTGTTTTTGATGGAATGTCATATAAATATCAATTAAGTCCATCTAGATTAAAGTGTCATTTAAAGCTTATGTTTCCTTATTTATTTTCATTTTGGATGATCTATCCATTGGTGAAAGTGGGGTGTTAATGTCCCCAACTATTATTGTGTTACTGTCAATTTCCCCTTTCATGGTTGTTAGCATTTGCCTTATGTATTGAGGTGCTCCTATGTTGGGTGCATAAATATTTACAATTGTTATATCTTCTTCTTGAATTGATCCCTTGATCATTATGTAGTGTCCTTCTTTGTCTCTTGTAATAGTCTTTATTTTAAAGTTTATTTTGTCTGATATGAGAATTGCTCCTCCAGCTTTTTTTGATTTCCATTTGCATGGAATATCTTTTTCCATCCCCTCACTTTCAGTCTGTATGCATCCCTAGGTCTGAAGTGGTCTCTTGTAGACAGCATGTGTATGGGTCTTGTTTTTGTATCCATTCAGCCAGTCTATGTTTTTGTTTGGAGCATTTAATCCATTTACATTTAAGATAATTATTGATATGTATGTTTCTATTACTATTTTCTTAACTGTTTTGGGTTTGTTATTGTAGGTCTTTTTCTTCTCTTGTGTTTTTGCTGCCTAGAGAAGATCCTTTAGCATTTGTTGTAAAGCTGGTTTGGTGGTGCTGAATTCTCTTAGCTTTTGCTTGTCTGTAAAGCTTTTAATTTCTCTGTAGAATCTGAATGAGATCCTTGCTGGGTAGAGTAATCTTGGTTATAGGTTTTACCCTTTCATCACTTTAAATATGTCCTGCCAGTCTGTTCTGGCTTGCCGAATTTCTGCTGAAAGATCAGCTGTTAAACTTATGGGGATTCCCTTGTATATTATTTGTTGTTTTTCCCTTGCTGCTTTTAATATGTTTTCTTTGTATTTAATTTTTGATAGTTTGATTAATATGTGTCTTGGCATGTTTCTCCTTGCATTTATACTGTATGGGATTCTGTGCATTTCCTGGACTTGATTGACTATTTCCTTTCCCATATTAGGGCAGTTTTCAACTATAATCTCTTCAAATAGCTTCTCAGACCCTTTCTTTTTCTCTTCTTCTTCTGGCACCCCTATAATTCGAATGTTGGTGTATATAATGTCCCAGAAGTCTCTGATACTGTCCTCAATTCTTTTCATTCTTTTTTCTTTATTCTGCTTTGAGGTAATTATTTTTACTATTTTATCTTCCAGGTCACTTCTCCGTTCTTCTGCCTCAGTTATTCTGCTGTTGATTCCTTCTAGAGAATTTTTAATTTCATTTATTGTGTTGTTCATCATTGTTTGTTTGTTCTTTAGTTCTTATAGGTCCTTGTTCGACGTTTCTTGTATTTTCTCCATTCTACTTCCAAGATTTTATATCATCTTTACTGTCACTACTCTGAATTCTTTTTCAGGTAGACTGCCTATTTCCTCTTCATTTGTTTGGTCTGGTGGGTTTTTACCTTGCTCCTTCATCGGCTGTGTATTTCTCTGTTTTGCTTAACTTACTGTGTTTGGAGTCTCCTTTTCACAGGCTGCAGTTTCAGAGTTCCCATTGTTTTTGGTGTTTGCCCACAGTGGGTAAGGTTGTTTCAGCACGTTGTGTAGGGTTCTTGGTGGAGGGGACTGGTGCCCATGTTCTGGTGGTTGAGGCTGGATCTTGTCTTTCTGGTGGGCAGGACAGCATCTGGTGTTGTGTTTTGGGGTGTATGTGAACTTATTATGATTTTATGCAGCCTCTCTGCTAATGGGTGGGGTTGTGTTCCTGTCTTGCTAGTTGTTTGGCATGGGGTGTCCAGCACTGGAGCTTGCAGGTTGTTGCGTGGAGCTGGGTCTTAGTGTTGAAACAAAGATCTCTGGGAGATCTCTCGCTGATTGATGTTATGTGGGGCCGGGAGGTCTCTGTTGGTCCAATGTCCTGAACTTGGCTCTCCCACCTCAGAGGCTCAGGCCTGATACCTGGCTGGAGCACAAGACCCTGTCAGCCATACGGCTTACATATAAATGGGTTAAATTCTCCAATCCAAAGGCACAGGGTGGCCAGCCTTCTGTGCTCCACTTTGTCCTCCAGGTGGGCGTTGTCCTCCAGGCCTGGTCAATATGGAGAGCCTGCTTTGGATCCAGACCCAGCTGCATTCCCTGGTGTCTAGAAGAATCAGCCATCACCCCCATCCTCCCGTATTCCCGCCGCAAGTCGTCATGATCCTGGAGTGCCCGAGTCTCTACACCTCATGCTGCTTGTGGTGCTTGGACTTCTTTATTTTGGCTGCTGTAAGTGGATATGTCTCTTTCAATTCGTGTAATCTAACTATGATGCAGACTTTGATCATCCAGTTATAAAATGCATAATAAAAGAGGAAGAGTTTAAATTATCAGAGTAATTCCATACAATTTCTTATGCTTTCCAATGTTTCTGCAGAGCTAAAATCCATGAAATTGTTTTGAAAGATTTTAACTTCCTTTTCTCCCCCCTTTGGCAGCTGTCCCATGTTTCAAAAGAGCAATTTCCTGGAATTTTATCAGAGTATTTTTACTGCCTTAACTGCACCTCTGTTGTCTTATTTGTGACCTAGTTATATCTAAGAGGATATGGCAATCCAGAAGTCAATAACATATAATATTCTTTGTAATTTCATAATAATATCAATTCTTTGTCCTTCTAATACTCTCAACATGATTATACTGCTATTCACTGCTATTTGTTCTAGCTTCCGGGGTCATACGCATAGTTTGCCTATAATCATAACAACTCATTTATTCCCACATAACCTAGGATGCGTGACTTCAGGGTTCTCAGTTCATGCATTTAAACAGAATGATATGGGGGACTTGGCAAAGCCTTGAAATTAAGAAAACTTTTCAGTTAAGGCTGCATTTGGCTTCATGTAATAGACACCCTACTCTGCAAGCCTTAACTGACTAGGGTTTTCTTTCTCCTGTATGATAAGAGGTGTGAACCCCACAACCAGGGCTGGTCAGCTGCTCAAGGAAGCTGTCAAGGACCAGAGCTTTTTTCTAGCTTCCTGGCCTGCTATCCTTAGAGTGTGGTTCTCGTACACTAGGATGAGAGAGAAGAGCCCCACCTCAATCATACAAGGCAGAGAGGGCAGAAGGCAAAATTGCATACTGGGTGATTTGGTCTTTTGTTATCAGGAAAGTAAGAGCTTCCTTGGAAGTTCCATTGAGTGCATATATACCTATATCTGGTTGGCCAGAACTAGGTCACATGACTAAGGGAGTCCGGGGAGGTGTTTTCAAGTGTTTTTAAGCCCACATTCAATTATAATAGAAAGGAAGAAGAGGGAATGGATATTGAGTAGACGACTAGCAGTATCTGCCAAAAAGGGATTTAGAGAAAGGGGCATAAATGGGGGAATAAAGTGCCCCTGATCTAAAGGTTACTAGTGATGAATACCAAGAGAGTTTCTGTGAAGGAGGTATCACCTAGACCAGGTCACCTGGGGCTTTACCTTGTCACACTCAGTACGATTCTGTACTTGCAGATCAGAAACCTGAACTGTGGACATATCAGTGGTGATCTGTCTTTCAGATGCACGCTCACCCAAAGCTACAGAGGCAGAAAGAAACCCGGAAAGACGAGTTATTAATTTATGAAGAGAGTATTGCCAGCAAATGTACCAAATGTTGATGCTCACTAATCAGATCTCTCCCTGTAGGCAGATGTATATGCAAAGCAAACCATTAGAAAGAAATCAAAGAGCAATGTAAATAGGGTGACCTAGATGCCTAATCTAATGGAACCAAGACACGGGCAGCCCTCAGCTTCCATCCTCCCCATGTCCTGCCTGGGAATAAAATGCAGGTTTCCTCACTTTCTGATAAAGTTGAATGTTTCTATGAAACCTTTCATAAGCTGAAATGGCATAAAGTGAAGAAGTAATTACTTTAGGACACATCTTGCTAATGAATGCACAAAATAAACTGAGATAAAACACAGATGCTCAGACACAGTTCCAAGCTATGGTGGCTTAATGCTGAGAGGCTGAGTGTAGTTCCCGGGGAAGGAGCTGGGTGGCGCCACTCTTGACATTCAGGATGAGCGTTGCCTCTATAAAGGCTCACTGCAAAACAGAAGCTGAATGCTATTTTCATTTTTCTCCTTTTTTGTAAAAATAAAAGTCCTCTTTAGATTTCTTTTGGTTAACAAAAATAAGTACTAATGTAGGTATTCTGTAAAATCAAAGTGGTATAAAATGAACTTTTGAAAAGCAGGGGTTACCTCTACTGTGTCCTTGGCTGACCTACCCTCACCCTCACACCCCAGTGCCAGGGATGTGTTGCCTGTTTCTGCACCTCTGGCTCCCCTCTTGTTGGCTTCAGATTTTGATGAACTCCTCTTCTTGGCAGTCACATTCTTTCCTTGTATGTGTTAATATATTCATTCTGGTTATCCCCAAGTCTTGACCTGGTGAATAAGTCCCAGAAGGCAGGAAACAGATAGGACTGGGCAAGTAACCTGCCAAGGGACAGCGACGCACCCTGGGGCTAACCAAGGTGGGGAGTTATCACCACCCATAGAAAGATGTTGCTTCAGCTGTAGCTCTACGTAGAGGTTGCCCGAGAGCCGCTGGGCCTTTGTTAGAGGAACATAGCTAGAGCCAACCTACCGCCTGGGATGGGAGACAGTTGCCTTCCTGCTGACACCTCTGGTTATCCAAGTACGACCAGAAGTGAGGAAGCAGGGGACCCTCTGGATGCTGTGCCTAGAGAACAGCTTCCTGGGGCACAGAGCAGGGTAGGGGAGACTGTACAGGGAATCAGGAGTGTCCAGTGGAGAAAATCCAGCACCCCCAAGTGACGGTTCTATCTCTTTACGGCAGTATGTGTATCTCTCCTCTGACCCCATAGGTCTATCTTATTTGATAACTTTTAAATCTCAGAGGTTACTCATTCTATTCTATTTCCAAAGCGCTTCCTACATCTGGCACCCCAGTCTAGGAAATGTGTTGTTGTGATGGGGGTCATAGCCCGTGCCCATTTTTTCATCTTCTCTCAGAGTTCAGTACTTCTTCCTCCCACAGTGATCACTCCTATCCAACCTCTAGGTAGCTCATTATTGACTTAACAGGTTTCCCTTTTTACCTGGCTGCTAGGAGATGGCAGAGAATTCTGGAGGTCATCTTTGTCACGGATATCTGTTTTGTGATATGTACGTTTAGCTTCTTCCCTGGTTTCACTGTATTTTCTTTTTTTTTTTTTTTTTTATTTTATTTTTTTTATTTTTTATTTTTTTGCGTTACATGGGCCTCTCACTGTTGTGGCCTCTCCCGTTGCGGAGCATAGGCTCCGGACGCACAGGCTCAACAGCCATGGCTCACGGGCCCAGCTGCTCCGCGGCATGTGGGATCCTCCCAGACCGGGGCCTGAACCCGTGTCCCCTGCATCGGCAGGCGGACTCTCAACCGCTGCGCCACCAGGGAAGCCCTGTATTTTCTTTCTACTTATTTATTTCCCTTTATTCCTTCTTTTAATTTATGTACACATTTCTCATATTGGAGCATGAGTACATCTAATTGAGGGTTTTTCGACCTTGACATTATTGATGCGTTGGGCCTGAGAATTCTTTGATGTGAATGGGGAATAAGGAGTCTATATTCACAGTGCAGTTTAGCCATGGGGACTCCCTGGTGCATTGTAGGTTGTTTAGCAGCATCTCTGGCCTCTACCCACTAGATACCAGTAGCATTCCTCCCTGCCGCCCCTGTCCCATATCAATACCAATATCTCCTGGGGGGCAAAACCGGCCTCTGTGGAGACCCGCTGCTCTAGGTGAATGAAACAGTGCGTGTCAGAGGTGAAAGAAACTATGAGTTAAAATACGGCACCTCTGCTAGTTGTGTCAGTTTTACTTAAATTTTTTTTTTTTTTTTTTTTTTGTGGTATGCGGGCCTCTCACTGCTGTGGCCTCTCCCATTGTGGAGCACAGGCTCCGGACGCGCAGGCTCAGCGGCCATGGCTCACGGGCCTAGCGGCTCCGCGGCATGTGGGATCTTCCCCGACGGGGGCACGAACCCATGTCTCCTGCATCGGCAGGCGGACTCTCAACCACTGCGCCACCAGGGAAGCCAAAAAAAATTTTGTTTTGAGAACAATTTTATGAAGACAAATATATTATGAAGTAGAATTTAACACCTGCATGAATTTTGAAAATGAAAGACCAAGAGCTGCAGGTATAATTCTGGGTGTAAACCTCAACAAATACAGGTAACAAAGCTATCAGGCTGGACCTTTCTGCCCTTTGCAGACATGTGACTGTGCCTGAAGGCTCTACTTGCTGTTTCTGACTCAGCACCAAGCACAAACATCACTGGCTCCACAGGAAGGGCACGTGCACCAAACATTTAGTGACTTTACTTTGGGCTTGAGGGACTGGTTACATCAAACTCTGTGCAGTCTGCTGCTTCCAACTCTCTTCTCTCATCTCCCCAGTTGTGCAGAGCAGTCAGGCTACACTCAGAATCCTGAGGGTCTCACCTTCTACCCGTAAGCATTTATATGTGTGTATGTATATACACATATATATATTTTTTGAGTATGATTTTTAGCATTAGCTTCTGAGAGAATAACAATTTCTCTACTTCAATAGATAAATATATACGGCAGAGTGAGAGAAATTGGGGGTACAATTAATTTGTAATTGAGGAAAATCTCAAGTGTCACCTCAGATCAAGAAGCTTAACACAGTTTAAAATTAACCAGTCTCTTCTACATATTTTCTGTTTTATTTATCTGAACTTTCCTCTAAGCCTTGACTATCGCACTTGTGGGTCTTCTCACAAAATTTAACTACATTTTCATGCCCTACTTCATCATCAGATATTTTCTTTAACCAAACCACCCCAAGACTCAGTGGTTTAAAACAGCACTCATTTTATTATCTTATAATTCTGTGAGTTGAATGGGCTCCGTTCAGAGTATTTTTTTTCCTTTTGGCTGGGGCTGGAGTCATGTATAAACTTGACTAGAACAGAACAACCAAGGTGGCTCACTCACATGACACATTTAATGCCAACTATTGGCTGGTTGTTCTGCTAGGGCTGTTGCCTGGAGAGGCTATACATGTCCCATGCTGGGCTTGTCACAGCATGGTGACTTGTCTGTGAAGGAGGGTGCCAAGAAAGAGGAAGTGGGAGATGCCAATCCAAAGACTAGACCCAGAACTAACAGAGCGTCACTTCTGCAGTGTTCTCTTGGCTATGCAGTTACAGGGCCAACCCCGATTCGAGTGGATGGACAACAGATTCCCCTTCTCAATGGGGAGAGTGACAAAGAGTTACTCCAGTTGGTTTTTTTTTTTTTTTTTTTTTTTGCGGTATGCGGGCCTCTCACTGTTGTGGCCTCTCCCGTTGCGGAGCACAGGCTCCGGACGCGCAGGCTCAGCGGCCATGGCTCACGGGCCCAGCCGCTCCGCGGCATGTGGGATCCTCCCGGACCGGGGCACGAACCCATGTCCCCTGCATCGGCAGGCGGACTCTCAACCACTGCGCCACCAGGGAAGCCCTCCAGTTGGTTTTTGGAGGCACAAGAATTTTTCCCTACTTGGACCCTACACTGTGCCACTTTGGTTGTCATTAAATCTGGTATTCAAGTAGCACCTCTTTCACCAATTTGGCCCCTGTCACGTTAAGTTCTTCTGCTCCAATATTGTGTTCTTTCTTTCTCTTTTACTGCCTTTAAAAAAAATTGAAGTATAGCTGATGTACAATATTATATGTGACAGGTGTACAATATAGTGACTCAGAATTTTTAAAGGTTATACTCCATTTATTGTTATAAAATATTGGCTGTATTCCCTGTGTTGTACAATATATCCTTGTAGCTTTATAATTTCTGCCTTTTTTAAATCTTAGAATCTGTGAATATCCCAAGTCAGAGGCTACATTCCTTTCACCTTACCTTTCATTTCAGATAGCACGTAAACACTAGGGTGTGTTTGCCCATCCTGCTCAAGGAAGCCTGTCTTCTAATGAAATATGTTCACTTTTTACAAAAAACTTTCAACCTAGGGCTAGGGGTGGTAGGGCTTTAATTCATAATCATTTTTGAGGGAAGAAGTGTGAACTGGCAGTTTTTCAACTTGTGGCAACCTATTCTTGTTTTATCTTGGTAATCGCTTACAGTTTAAAACAATTTGTTCAACCTCCAAATATAATTGATTTAGTGAATGAATATTTAGAGACAGAAGGAGCTAAGGCAATGGAAATGGAGTGAATGAGGTTCTCCAGAATTAGCTTCTAAAAACTATCGCATGACTTAAATACCTCTACACACTCCCTTCAGCCCATGGGATAAAGTTCAAACTGTAGGCACAGTGCATGAGGCCCTTCCCATTCTGACTTGGTTTTATATCATTCTCTAATTTTGCTTTTTTGCCCTGCACCTAATATACACCATAAGCTTTAACTCAGTACTTCTCAAGTGATGTTTGAAGACCATTTGCATAACTATTAAAAATAATGCAGATCCTTGGGTCACATTCAGACTTATGAAACCAGAATCTTTGGGGGCAGAGACCAGGAATCTACATTTTTAACAAGTACCCCAGAGTTTCTTTTTTTTTTTTTTAATTTTTACTGGAGTATAGTTGCTTTACAATGTTGTGTTAGCCTCTGTTGTACAGCAAAGTGAATCAGTTATACATATACATATATCACCTCTTTTTTTAGATTTCCTTCCCATTTAGGTCACCACAGAGCATTGAGTAGAGTTCCCTATGTCATACAGTAGGTTCTCATTAGTTGTTTATTTTATACATAGTAGTGTATATATATCAATCCCAATCTCCTAATTCATCCCCCCTTCCCCCCCTGGTATTCATAAGTTTGTTCTCTACATCTGTGTCTCTATTTCTGCTTTGCAAATAAGTTCGTCTGTACCATTTTTCTAGATTCTACATATAAGCGATATTATATGATATTTGTTTTCTTTCTGACTTACTTCACTCTGTATGACAGTCTCTAGGTCTATCCATGTCTCTGAAAATTGCACTGTTTTGTTCCTTTTAATGGCTGAGTAATATTCCACTGTGTATATGTACCACATCTTCTTTATCCATTCCTCTGTTGATGGACATTTGGGTTGCTTCCATGTCCTGGCTATCCAGAGATTCTTATGAACACTAAAGTTTGAGAGTAACTCCTAACAGCCTTGGTATTCTCAACACCTTGATATACCTTTGTAAGACTTTTCAAACAATTTAACATATCAGAGCATATGCTAGAAACTTTCACTGCCATTTATCGAGAGTACAGAAGGAAGAGTTCCTTGCAAAGAGGAAGGGTCTGTTCTTCCTCTCGAAGAAACTGCAAAGGTGTGGGAGGAAGGAAGACTAGAATTCCACTGGCTTTGGGTGGAAGGTGAATGAAGCCTCAAAAATGTTCAGGTGCATGTAAGAACCTCAGTCCTTTCATGTCTATTTCCAACTGTTCTTTCCTCCTTTCTAACTAAATATTTTTACCCCACCATGAACTCAGGTAGCCTGAAATGCCATCTGCCTCCTACGTCTGGACTATTGCATATGCTCTTCCCTCCCTGGACTGCAGGGCCCCATTCTTCCCAGTTAAGACCCAATGCAAATGTTACCTACTGCCCAAATTCTAGGTCACGGTGAATCACTTTACCCCTTGCACTCCCACACGATTTCACTCATCATTTTCTCATGTATTTTGGATGTAACTCAAATGTCCCTAAGTCTCACCGCCTGTGAATACAAACGGAGCCATGTTAGTGATAATACTTGACTTCATTAACTTGGCAGTCTTTTTTTGCCCTGAGAGGTCCAGGGCTGTCTTCCTGTGTGCAAGAATGAGCCCACACATCCTGGTGCTGATGCTGTCCAGCCATCGACTTCTTTCTGTCTTTCGACCTGAACTCAAAAGCCAACGGCAAAATCCCTCTACAAGATCCCAACTCCAATCAGGTCGGCTGGCACAGTGCCAGAGCGCTTGGGTCTCCCTTTAGATTGGTAAGTGTAGGCTTTGCCAGGTGCACATCTTTTCGCACAGTCAGTGCTTTGAACTCCAGAGATGCTAAATGGCTTGGGAACTTAATTTTAACACCAACAATTGGATGAACACCGGAAGAAGCAGCAGAAGATGAAAGCCTGACCTGGGCTTGAGATGAGCCGGCTGACACCACTGGGCGCTCAACCTGGTTCCAAGTTTCCTGGCGGCCACCACGTAAAGGGAACACCTGTCAACTGAGGCCACTGTTTTCACTGTCAGACAAAAGTAGGGCGGCCAGATGCTTTCTACAAAATCCTGGATGCACTTGATGCATCCCTATCAAGAAGCTCAAAAACCTTGCGAACCTGGGCGCCCCACCACCCCCTGGAGAAGGCAGAGGAGAAGCTCTGCTGCGGGGGCTGCCAAAAGCTACCCCTGAGGGGGTCTGGTCTGGGGAGGGGCGTGGCCGGCTCTCGTCCTCCCTGCTGGTGTCCGCTGGCACTCGATTCCGGGTATCCCGGCAACACTTAGAGCGAGCAGGCCGTCAGGCTTTTCTTTCTGCTTTCAGCAGGTAAGGAGGAGGTGGTCCTCGGGTGGCTTTTTCGTTCAGGCTGCGGGCTGTGCCCGCAAAGGGGCGCTGCCCACGGAGGTTGCGGGACCCCGCCGGCGCCTCCTCGAGGCCTGCCCTGCCCAGGGCTCGCGCGATTCCTCCCTGCATCCCCTCGTGTGGGCTTCTGGCTACGCGCAGGCAGCCGCAGGGATCCGCGTACTGATGCTTCCTGGCTGGCGGGGCGGGGCCTTTAGTGAGGGCGGGGTTTAGGCGCTACGGAGCGGGAAGGGCGGGGTCTCGCGAGGCAGGCCTACGGGGCGGGACCTCGCGAGGCGGGCGGGGCTTGGGCGCCAGGAGGGGGCGGTGGCCGCGGCTGCGGAGGGAAGGGGAGGGAACGAGAGGGGAAGGGAGGGGAGGCGAGGGAGGAAAGGGAAAGGAAGGAGAGGGGAGGGGGCGGCCGGCCGCGGAGAGGGAGTGAGTCACCTGATAGCTGCCCGCGCGGCCCGCCAGGCTCGCTCGCTGCCGTCAGTCGGGCTGCGTCGTGCCTCGGCTCTGGTGAGTGACTCGCCTGTCCCGGGCGCCCTTCCCCGGCAGGGTCCTCGCGGCGGCGTCTCGCGCGCGGTCTGGGCCGCCGGCCTGTGAGGGGCGGTCCGCGGGCAGGTCCTGGGGAGGCGGTGAGGGAGACCGGGGTGGCTGCTTTCTGGGCAGGGGGCATTAAGCGGGGCCCGCGGGGGGCGGCTGCGGCTCCCGTTCCTGGAAGTGGCCGCGTCCGCCGGAAGGGGCGACGGGTCGGCGCCCCGTGGCCCCGCGCGCGGCCGGCGCCGTTGTTTACGAGCCCGCGCTGTACTTTATCCCGGGCCGGCGGGCGGGGGGCCGCGATGTGCTGGGGCCCGGGCGCCCGCTCCCCCTCCCCCTCCTCTCGGGCACCCGGGTCCGAGCCCGCCCCCCCCCTAACCCCCAGCCGGCGCGCGGCCCGCCGGGGCTGTGACACATCAGCACCGCCCGCGCGGCCGGCCCGGCTCCGTATCGTCCCTCCGCCTCCTCCCACCACGCTCGGCAGCCGCCGCGTCCGGCGAGCTGTTTGCCTCCCGTCTGCCCAGCCTGGGTGTAGGTCGCGCCTGTAATCACGTAAGAAAGGCCGAGTTCGTGGCTGGAGCAAAAAACACCACCCTGCGGGGCTGGGTTTAGCGAAGGTTGGTTTGGGGGCCCGGAGATCCCAGGGCTCCCTTTGTTGGAGTTTTGCCCGCGCGTTGTAATTAAAGACTCCCACAGTCGGGTGAGAGTGGGTGTTGATCGTAGAGACACCAGCTTTGTGCTAGTCTAATGAAACGCGAGTTCCATGGCTTTCTCGTTCTTGCACGGCAGTTTAATGTCACTGAGTAGAATTGTACAGAAGGTTTTTGTGCAGTGAGCCTTCTGCGTTGAATTTGGGCTGATTCAAGGTATAGCGTAGTAGTGAATGATTGTGAAAGAACGTGTGTGGGAAAAACAGGCTCCAGTGTCACGCTTGAAGGAACAAAGGCTGTTTTGTAGGGATGCCTATCTTTCGGGAGAATTCTATCAGTATTGGGTCTGGAGGGTGCCACGACTAGGTCTTTGTTCATGTAGTTTAACACTGCTTATATCCAGGAGGGTTTGCATTTCAAGCAGTTCCGAAAGATAAAGGGTGGAAACACCGGAGGTGTTAGTGTCAGAGCGCTTGAGCGCTTCACATGGTCAAGCAGAGAAATGGGAAGAGGCCGGCTGCTTCTTCCTGGTCTTGGGTAGTGGTGCAAGGGCTGGGCTGGGCTGGAAGGCGCTTGCCACTTCAGCCTTTGGATTAAAGAAGCCTGGGGAAAAAGAACACTTGGTGAGTCATCCTACTCCTGGGAGTAGGATGGCCTTGGTTTAAGTGATGGCATGGCATCGTGCATTATTGTTGTTTAACCTGTGGCTCTGTCAAGTGGTTTACCATTGTTCAATATGTTGGTTGGCTAACAAGGTAGATGACTCCTTAAAAAAAGTTGGGTTGCTGAGTCATTCGCCCCAGCCTGAGAGGTAATTAGGAACAGCTGGTGCAGATACTCTCATCACATGCCTCCACTGTAAAAGGCCAAGGAGCACTCAAGAGGGGTTGCTTCAGAGGCCTGAAGCTGGGGTTGTCTGTGTTGATACAGGTAATCAGTGGGTGAGGTGCCAGCGCTCTTAGGAAGTGGGCAAGGAGCGCTGAGGTGGTGGGTAAACACAGAGCAGCCTCGTGACCTACTGCCTGAGAAGTTTGTGCTGGAGAGAGCTAAAACTGAGGAAGAAATTTGCAGCTAGGAGTCACTTCTTAATAGTATTGTAACAAAAATATTTACTCTTCTTATTGTACTTAGTTTTTTGTTTCCCTTTTGTGGTTTTGTTGTTTTGTGGTTTATACATTTCAGAAAGTGAACTTAATTTGTTCTTCATAAAGATTTCTTTAGGAGAACACAAAAGGAGCCTTCCTCGTGGTTTTCATGGCCCCTGGCTTTTCATACATACACTAGTAGTTTCTGGTGGCAGAGAGGAGGGGAAGGAGAATGTGGGTGGAATTCACAGGTCTCTTTGGGTCGAGTCTCGAAAGCACTGTCTGAAAGCACTGTCGGGTGAAAGGCAAACCATATGGGTATCTGTCTCATTGTCTTAGTGATGGCGCTGGTGTCTTTCCATCTCGGATCATTACTTCTTGCTTTAAAAATGAGCGCAAGACCCAAGCATACAGTCCCTATTGCTGACAGAGTTTAGGGAAGGGAAATGTGGAGTGGGGGGGGATCTGACCCTTATCTGTGGTCAGAAGAATGACTGATTCTTACTGATGGTAGCTCATTAGAACATTTTGTAATAGAAAAAGATGCATTACATTTGGGACTAGAAGAGATAAAAAATCATGAATTTTTTAGGGATTAGGGTTTCTAAGGTGAGTGCAAGATGATTCATTTGGAAGAAAATAATAAGCCCTTGATTTTTTGAAAACTCACTTTTATATAAAATAAGAAAGACATTCATCTTCAAGATACAGGGTAACAGGGCTTCCCTGGTGGTGCAGTGGTTGAGAGTCCGCCTGCCGGTGCAGGGGACACGGGTTTGTGCCCCGGTCCGGGAAGATCCCACATGCCACGGAGCGGCTGGGCCCGTGAACCATGGCCGCTGAGCCTGCGCGTCCGGGTGTGCTCCGCAACGGGAGAGGCCACAATAGTAAGAGGCCCACGTACGGCCAAAAAAAAAAAAAAAAAAATACAGGGTAACAGTAGTACCTGCATGTTATATAACTTGGGTTTATGCCACCCCTTTTCTGTTGGGGAACATAGAGTTTGTTAACCACTGCCAGTAACACTCCACAACTGGGGTACTTTTTTTAAAACTTGTGATTTCCTCTTAAAAGCTGTCATTCTTTCAGATGTTCTTAATTCATTTTAATTTTTATTTCACATGTAGTTCTATTCTTTTTATGCTGTATTTTAAAGATTAGAAGTTTAAGTGTAAATTTCTTATTACATTGTTGATGTGGAGAATGGAAATAACAAATACATCGTTGCCTGTTACATATAATACCATGTATTTTGAATTTGGAGACAAGCCAGACGGTTGGTTTGTTTCATGGGTATGATTTGAAGTGTAGTAATAGGTAAAAAGGGTATAATGGGACCACCAGAAGATAATCTGCACATTGGAGTATAATTTGTATATAACAAATTCTTTGAAAGATCACTGTTACTCCTTGAAGTCTGCATTTTTGGGGTCCAAGTTTACAAGGGGCCCCTTTCACAAGGATTAATAAGACTTCATATCCAGCAAATCACTTGGGAAGTGGCATTCCCCCGGTTACTTCTCTTCACAGTGCTGATCCTCTCCAAGACTTACGTTTTAAGAATCATCCCGTCCTCCCAATTTTCTGACTAATGTTCTGTTAATGGGAGAATTGCTTTAACCCTAAACTCACATTTCCTGAGGGTTCTACTAAATGGAAGGTGTATTTTGTGTGGCTGAATGGGTGACTTAGGAAACTATTATGATTTTAAAAACTATGCCAAACAAGGTAATATGCCCAAGCTCAAGGTATGGGTAATTTGAGCACTATTTGCCAGAATCCAGGCCCCTTGGAGAGAGTAAACATTTCCAGACTGCAGATAAAATATAGACTTACACCACCATGAAACCTAGGCTTCTGGCTTAGTGCATAGCATTAAGAAAACTGAAGTTGTAGATTTGATCACTGTACAGTTGACAGAGAAGCAGTAAGCAAAGTCGTTAAAAGTGGGCCATCTGGAGCCAGACTGCCGAAGGTCAAGTTCTTGCTTTGTTACTTACCTGCTGTGAAGCCTTAGACAAGTTACTTCACTTAGTTGTGCCTCTTTTTCTCATCTGTAAAATGGGATGATGATAATAGAATCTATATCATAGGGGTTGTTGCAAAATGCATTAATATGTGTTAAGCAGTTAGAACAGTGCTGGCTCCATATTAAACATCAGTACGCATTGGTTGTTGTTGTCTGTTCTTCAGAATCAGGGAAGTGCTTGGTTACACAGCCACATTTTGCAGCCTCCCTGAGCTGCATTTCACCGACTGATCAGAGGAAAGAGTGAGGAGAAGCGTGGGTGTACAGCACGTGGCTGCTACTGGGAAAACAACTCAAGTGAACATTCTGACAAATCAGTAGCAGCATCTCAAACACACACCCAACTTCTGAGGGCAAGTAACACAGGACATGGCTTTTTAGTAAAGGAATCTAACAACCTCAGCAAAATGCTCTAGAGGCAGTTTTCACCAGTTATTTGGAATTGGCTTTTGAAGAAATAACATCTGCCATCCTGCATCTAATCTATTTTTCATGTTATAATAGAGGACACTGTGGTCCAGCAGGGTTAGTAACCTGTGTACCCCCTTCCTGCTTATTAACATCAGGACAGAACTCATTTTTTGATTCTCATTCCTGACTTGCAGTGAACATTTGGAATGTAAATTTACCTGCCAGTTACTTCTAAGTATTGTATTTTCTTTAAATGACATGTTTGTGCTAATATAGAAAAATTAACCATGATAAACAGTAGATATGTTTATCACGTGGCTTCTTGCACCCGTTAGTAATTCAGAAAGGTTGTGTCAAACATTTTGACCATCCTTTTGACTAGAGTGTAAGTTTCTTAATGAAGATACATGTCTTCTGTTTATCTCCATGGAACAGTGAACGTGCTTTGGCTGTGTTTGTTCAGTAAACTGTCATTTGCTGCACTAGTAGTATAATATGGATTCATTTTAGTTCTGTGGTTTTGAAACTTGGGGATTTTTAAAAGAGTGAAAGAGAAAACAGTATATGTTGTACCTCTTAAGTTATTTTAAATATGTACCGAATTGAAACCCTTGATCATTTAGAATTCTACTTTCTGTTTCCATCATTGGTGTGAGGATTGAGGAAGCACCTGGATTTAAATCATTTAGTTCATCTCCTGAGATAGAAAGAAAATTTGTCTTCTGACTTTTTTTTCCTTGTAATTGACTTAGAATTGGATTGAGCAAAATATAATTTGGGTTGTCTAGATGCTAAACCTCTTATACATGTAATACTTTTCTTTAATATGATCACTCCTCTGGAACAGTTTTATTTAGGATCAGGGACAGTTTAGAGAATATTAGTAGGATCATAAAAATTGTCCCCAAGCAAATATAAGGAGCAAAGAAATAGTGGTTGCCAGGATCTTGGTTGTTAATGACTGTCCTAGGAGCACTGTGGGCATGCAGTGGAGTTGGCGGGCTGCTGGCTCCTTCCTCAGTACTGGCACAGTTTAGAAAATGTTGCATCAGTGCAGGTGAAGCTGTGTGAAAATCATATTCTTTTAAAAATAAATTTAAGTCATTTCCTTAATGCCTTAGGAAAGTTAGTAATCAAAGGATATATATATATATATATATTTATAAATTTATTTATTTTATTTATTTACTTTTGGCTGCGTTGGGTCTTCGCCGCTGCACGTGGGCTCCCTGCAGCTGCCGCGAGCAGGGGCCACTCTTCGCTGCGGTGCGCGGGCCTCCCACCGCAGTGGCCTCCCTCGTTGAGGAGCACGGGCTCCAGGGGCGCGGGCCCCAGCAGTTGCGGCACATGGGCTCAGCAGCTGCGGCTCGCGGGCCCCAGAGCGCAGGCTCAGCAGCCGTGGCGCAGGGGCCCAGCCACTCCGCGGCATGTGGGATCCACCCCCCACCACCAGGGCCCGAACCCATGTCCCCCGCATTGGCAGGCGGACTCTCAACCACTGCGCCACCAGAAAAGTCCTCAAAGGATATTTTTGTAAGAAAATAACTGTTCCTAGCTTCTGTCTGGTAAAGTCATTTTCACTTTTTTAATTTGTCATTTCTTAGATTGAATCAGAGTCATAGTGGTTAGCTGCACTCCACTTCCCCATCCCCCATTAAAGTGGAATTACATTAAAAAGTATTTTATATAGTGGGGTCATTTTTTCAGTTCCTTTGTGCCTGGACCTTGTCAGTATCTCACCTCTAAGGTTATAGACTAAACCTGGTACGGGGAATGTCTTACCTTCATCTTCTGCCTTTTTTTTTTTTTTTTTACCCTGTCATTCATCTCTTCTTTTTACTGGCTGGTCAGCCTCTAGGATTCCCAGGGGAGATGTTTTTGGCCTAAGGAGATGAACTCTTAGGGTCTTATTGAAGAAATGGGAAGACCCTACTTACTGGTATCTTCATATCCTTAATGCCTTATTCCTTCTCTAAAATGTGCCAACGTTTTTTGGAAGTCAGTTAAATCAGTGAGGAGATGTACTTATCCATCAGAGAGTTTGCTATAAAATAGGTGGCTATAAAAGATTTATTAATCTTTCAATGAACTTATTAGGTTGTAATTATTAGTTTGTCAATTTGGAGTAAGTGGGTTTTGGTAAGATCAGTAATTTCTTTAGTGAGTATTTTGCACTGAACTGTTATTTTATAAAATGTAAAGTGGTTGTCAAATCTTGGCCCAAGACACTACATTTTCAAAGTACCTAATGTCTCTTTATTTACTCTGTTTTTCTGAGGAGTGTTCCCAGCAGGGCTCCTCTAGATAGGATTTACTACTAAAATTAGAAGGGGAAGTAAGAAAAAAGACATTGCCCTTTTAATCAGTTTTCCCACATTAGTAAGAGACTTTTGAAGTAGAAAAGAGTTTTGCCCAGCTGAATAGGGATCTTTGCTTCATTCCTTCATTACCAGTTGTCATCCAGAGATATCAAAGGAAATGCTGGTTAGGGATGAGTCTGTAGCGACGACCAACTTTGCCTGCTTCATTGCCTCTTGGACTGTTGCAAGTACTGTTCAAGCTCTAGATATATTTCTCTGGGTTTTTAAAAAAATGTGTTTTGCCTTTGGGTGCATGTCTGTTGTCACTGGCCTGGTTTTTTGCCTGTTCCAGACCCCAGGAGGTCTGGGACACCTTTTGCTCTCTGGAGCAGGTTGGCAGCAGTGCTCACCAGTGGCAGAGCTGCTCAGATACTAGCACGCCTCCCTGCCATTGCTTCTCATACACCAGTGTGGAAACATCCTCTTCTCTCCTACTGAGTTAACTTTGACCAGCTCTCTGATCCCTGGGGAGTAAAGAATAATTGTGTTTTTAAGTTTCAAGGCACTTTGGTCTCTTATCTTCCTGTGCATGCTGTTCTTCTCCGCAGTTTACACTCAAATACATATTCTGGTGTGAGTAGATAGTAGGGTTGCTAAACTCATTTCAACCTTCATGGTATGCCTACATGTTAGGTATTGGGTTTACATTTGGTTTATGAAACAAATATTTGTGCCTTGATACGCCAGGAACTTTTCTAGATGTTGGCAATACAGAATTTTTCAGAGGTTACAGTCTGACAGGCAGACCATTACTATAGCATGTGTTAATTGCTAAAATAGCAACATGTAAGGTGTGGCTTGAAACCATAGGATATGAGAAGCTTAAGTTTTGGGAAATTAAGAAAGCCTTAGGAATGTCAGTGATGAATGCATAATTTAGTGGAGGAGGCAGCTTGTTCTGACCACTCTTTTGAGAAGCATAGCAATGAAGAGTAGAGAAGAGAGATTTTAGTTGAGGGAGGTTGGGTCAAGAAGGTTGTGTGTCTGCGTCTGTATGTATTTAAAAATAAGGTCAGTGGGAAAAGGTTGAAAATGCAGGATATGTCTTTCTTTTGTCTGTGGCTAGTTCCTCTTATGGTTGCAAGATGACTGGCACAAGTTCAAGTGTACCAGTAAATATAACTGAGTTTCTTGGGAGAAGACTTTTTTTTTTTCTGTGATATCTCTTTATTAGTGGTAAAAGCCTTTCCCAAAGACCTCATAGTGAATACCACCCCAGCCTCTCCTTTGTGGGGCCAGCATTGCATAAGTTTACGCCTGAATCAGTCAATGTCAAGAGAAGTGGGACCACTGTGATTGGCTTAAATGGATTGCAATTCATCTTGGGTTGGGACTAGGGTTTGCTACCCCAGAAACTCATGGCCTCAGGTAGAGAGTAGATTTGTGGGCACAATCAGGATGTGGTTAGAAAATGAGGGGGGCGAATGGAACTGGATGGCCAACAATGTCATCCTTGCCTGCTACTTATATCAACACTACACACACATACTTCTGAGTAGAAAAAGAAAATGTGGTTGTCTTTGGATTTGGAGTTTTTGGTGATTTTTTCCCTCTTACATATGCTACTATGATCAAGTATTATTTTTACAGTCAGATCAAATAAATGTTTTATTTTAAAATGATTTTAAAATTGAAAATTTGCCCGTTCTATCCAAAAAGTTACATGTAGTAGGAATACATTTCTTTCAGTACTGTAAACCAGGGGTCCCCAACCCCCGGGCCACAGACTGGTACTGGGCCCTGTTAGGAGCTGCGCTGCACAGCAGGAGGTGAGCAGTGAGCAAGTGAGCGAAGCTTCATCTGCTGCGTCCCATCGTGCGCATTACCGCCTGAACCATCCCCCCTGACATCCGTGGAAAAATTGTCTTCCATGAGACCAGTCCCTGGTGCCAAAAAGGTTGGGGACTGCTGCTCTAAATAGTTCTAAGGTTCTCTGTTATTCTCCTAATACTTTCAGGGAAAGAAGAATATATAATAATACCTTGTAGCTTCTGATTGTGTCTATACCAAGAGGACCACTGTCTCTCTTACTCTGTAGGGCATGCCCATCTGTGATGTCTGTGCTCTCAGTGAGTGGTGAGGCTAGTCTGGTTTGAATGGAATGGTTGATTCATTGCCTGGATAGGCCAGCATTCTTTGGAACCCACATTCTTGAATCTGGGATACAAACAGGAATATCACTCCCTCTTTACACACTCATTCTTCTTCTAGGAGGGAAAGCTGTCCTGTGGTTAGTTTATTTGCCATTCCTTTCAGACTTCAAGAATAATTCCACTTTAATTTTATACAGTGTTCCTGTAGCACTCCTAAACTGTTTACTGCACTTTGATATGTTCAAAGGACTTGTGTTTCATTCTTGTTCCTTCTTCTCAATCCTAAGTTTTGGTGCTTTGTATGGATGGGAAAGGCAAGCAAATAATGTAAATACGTAAATTCTTAGTGTTGTAAATTCATAAAACAGAAAATGATTACTAATAGTTTTTTTCTATTTGAGAATAACGAATAGCTATGATAGATAGTTAGGGTAGGCTTCTGAAATGGTGTTACTTTTTTGGATAGAATTTAGAAAGACAATACTGCCAAAATAATTTTCATCTCAGGTAGGAAAACAATAGTATTTACCTACTCAGTTGTTCCTCAAATAATATTTGAACTGAGAAATATTTCAGCTTTTTTTTTTTTTTTTTTACGGGCTTCAAATTATTACTTATTTGACTAAATCTTGTGACTGTGTATTGGAAAGTAGCTATCTGAGAAAGTCTACAGCTTGTTAATCTCCATTTTAGAGATGGTAATTTTGACTTCCAAGTTAACATCAATAACAAGAAGTAGATTTTAAAATTTTAGTTTTAGCTATGTATATTGAGATACCTAGCGCTATAGTGCCTACCAGGGATTAGTGGATTAGGTTATCTTTAAATAAAGCGTTTCAATTTAGTACCTGTACTAAAATTAAAAAGTTTCATATCTGTGATTCACATTCTAATTGCTCTACTGTAACTGCTGCCTTATTTAATTAACATTTTTTCCTCTAATCCTTTTTTTTTGACTCAAATTTATTATGAGTTGGGGTGAGAAGGTGTTTAAGGAATGGTTGGGAATTTGAAGGGCACCTTTTTGGTGGTTTGCTTGTTTTTTTCAGTTACTTTGCATATGCTATATTTGTCAAGTCTTAGACCTACAGAGGGTCATTCTGACCTACATCTAGTTTTAGGGCTTTCACTTCCTCTAGGCAATCAGAAGTAAATAATGTGAATCACGGTTATAATTTTTACAGTTTGAAAACAAAATAACGTATGAATATTTCATTATGAATGTGGGACATGAACACTTATTATTCTATATGGAAAGTGACTTTTGGTGAAATATCTCCAGCTCTGAGTCCTTCGTTTAATTTTCCATATGTAGTTGGGTATAACTACAAACTTTAAGTTCAGCATAGTTTGGTGTCAGATTCTTTTTAACGATATATGAGATTATGTAATCCAAGAAGTATTAATCAGAAATTAATAAACTAAATATTGAGTAATAAGGAAAAATTTCCATTCCATAAATCCCCTTTTAATCTGTTTGTCTAACATTGTTCTCATCACACACACTGAATACTTGAGACATTTCCCTGTCTTGTTTTTTTTATCCTCCTCACTTTTACCCCCACCCTCAAAACAACCTTGCTATTCAGGCCATGTCATATGAATTGAAATGTAATATTTGGACCTGGGGCAGAAGAACTTTTTAACCTCTAAGTGACTGACCCTCTAAGGGCTTCAGTTTCCTCATTTGTAACCAAAGTGTGGAAGTGGGTTGTATTGGGTGAATGTGCTCTTTCAGTTGGTAATTCTTTGGGTCTGTGAAATTATCAGTTTTCTTGAGCAGACTTGTATAATTTTAATATTTTCTTTTTATCTTGTTGAGATCTTTATTAGGCTTACTGACATTTCATTCTTAAAGGTTCAGGAATCTCTGTATTTTGTAGTTTAACTCTTGGGTTTGTAGAACCTTTGAAAATGCAGTATTCTTTTGGTCATATTTTGGATAAAGATGGCAATAATAATAATAAAATGTTAATGATCTCATGCCAGGCACTGTGCTATTAAATGCACCCAGCCATTCAGTCCTTAGAGTAAGTGTTGATGTTGTTTTCCTTATGGGGAACCTAAAGGGTGAGGTCAGGTATATTACAGATCACACCGTTGGTAATGTCTGCAGAACCTTAATTATATCCCAGTACTTCCCGTTCTTTCCAATATCATCCTGCTGGTTGTTTTTAAATACCTTAAATTGATTTTCTTTTGCATTTCATAATTCTGTATATTTGGTGTTTAGCACTTTATCCTTTTCGAAGGGCTGTGTGACATAAGTAGGGCAGGGGCTCCCTCCTTAAGTCTCAAGGGTACACATTTGCCCGTGTTCACGGAGCTAGACCCGACTTGATGGGTTTTTTCTCCTTATTTTCCTGTAACAGTGCTCTCTTTTTCCACATCAAAGCATCTTTTTATTTTAAATTTCTATAAAATTTAATTTATTCTTTTGTGTTACTGTGATATCAGTGGAGGCTCCTGTGTTTTAGAGTTGCTCATGAATTTTCTAGATAGTGACAAACCAATATCCTGATGAGTGGAGGAAGTATCCATTATCAAGGGGGAAAAAAGTAATTGACATCCTTTGGGAACCTTCAAGACAGCTGAAATAAATGTGAATTGCATTTTTTCCGAAGGCATATTTTTTTGTTTATGGTTTGTTGTCTCTTTGAACATTTTTCCGATTATAAAGTAATATGTGTTTATGGTTAAGAATTTGAATGCAGAAACAGCAAACAAAAATTACCTAGATGTAACCATCGTTAACATTTTGATACATATCCTAACTAGAGGTGGAGGAACCAAGGTTTCTGGACATGTTAAATGTGAAATGCCTGTTAGACATACAAGTAGTAATTTGAGTATGCAGTTGGATACATGAGTATGAAGTTCAAGATAATAGTCGAGATTAGACCAAATATAAATATGAGAGTGTACAGTAAGTCCATGAGTGATCGTGTCCACGCTGTGAGTCTGGATGAGTTCTCGTAGGGAGTGTTACAAAGAGGAGGCGAGATCTGAGGACCAAGCCCTGGCTCTCCAGCATTTAGAGGTTTGGAGGATCCACCGAATTGACAAGGGGCTGCTGGTGAGGTGGTAAATCAGAGGCCAAGTGAAGAAAGGATTTCAGGGAGGGAATGATCACCCTGTTGAATGTTGCTGAGATGCTATCTAAGAAGACCTAAAATTTGCCATTTGGCAATGTGAAGGCTGCAGATCCTCACAAGGTAATTCCCATGGAGTTGAGGGGAAAAGGTCTGATTTTAGTGGGCTCAAATGAAATTAGGAGAGAGGGAAGTGGAGATGGTGTGAATATAAACAGCTTTTTTGGGGAGTGCTACTATAAAGAAGAGCAGTGAATTTTACTGTAGTTAGAAGGATGTGGGGAGGGTCAAGAAATTTTATTTTAAGAAAAGAGCCATTACAGTATTTTTGTATGCCAATGGGAATGTAGTGTATTCATTTTTTTCTCATATTTTGCTTGGTGAGACTTTGCAGAAGTTTCTCAATTTTATTGGTTTCCTTAAAGAATCAGCTCCTGGGGGGAAAAGGGGGGTGGAAGGGATTGGGATTGACATATATACACTATAAAAACTATGTATAAAATAACTAACTAGGGCTTCCCTGGTGGCGCGGTAGTTGAGAGTCCGCCTGCCGATGCAGGGAACACGGGTTCGTGCCCTGGTCCGGGAAGATCCCACATGCCGCGAAGCGGCTGGGCCCGTTGAGCCATGGCCGCTGAGCCTGCATGTCCGGAGCCTGTGCTCCGCAACGGGAGAGGCCACAACAGTGAGAGGCCCGTGTACCACAAAAAAACCCAAAACAACAAACAAACAAACAAAAAACTAACTAATGAGAACCTGCTGTATAGCACAGGGAACTCTACTCAGTGCTCTGCGGTGACCTAAATGGGAAGGAAATCCAAGAAAGAGGGGATACATGTGTATATATATATATATATATATATATATATATATATAGCTGATTCACCTTGCTGTCAGCAGAAAGTAACACAACATTGTAAAGCAACTATACTCCAATAAAAATTAATTTAAAAAAAATCAGCTCATGGTTTAAGTCATTAGTTCTATCGAAAGTAGCTGCAAAATTTTATTATGTGAGTGGTTTTCTTGGTGGAAATACAGTAGATTTCATTAGATTCTGGAGAACCAGCGTTCCAGTTTGGAAGTTTTAACAGCTTGTTTCCCTAAAAGATACCCTTACATTTTTAAAGATTCTATCTGAATTGATATCTTTGTCAATATGAAATGTTAAACAGTATGTATAACATTGTTCCCAAACAAGAAGAAATCTTACAATATTTTTCTACCCTTCCTATCGCCTAGTTTTGTTAAAATAATCTAAGATTTTGGTTAAAGATTGATTTTTCTCTTTATCAAATTCCTTTTCTATTTGAAGAATCTTTGTAAAGTTGCATTAAGACTTACAGCCAAGTTATCAACAGTTTAGACTTAACTGAGTTTCACTATTTTTTGTTTACTGTCTATTTAAACGTCTTTTAAGTTTATGTTTTTACAAAGTATTACATATTTTTGATTTAAAAACAATAAATTTATCATAAAGCACCTTCATCTGTTGCACACCTAATTCTGCTTTCAAAGATAATATTCATCTTTACCCATTTCTGCTATTTAATTTTTTAGAGACACAGACCTCTGTGTCTCTAAGACATTTATACCTCATTTTATTTATGAACCTAAGATGTTATCTGTTTACTTTCTTTTACCATAGATGTTGATTTTGTTTGCTTCTGCCATCCCATCAGCTGTATTTGTAATCATTCCACTTCTGTTCTTGGTCACCTCTACAATCCCCCCTCCACCTTTTTTAAAATTCAGTCTCATTAATCTAAGGCAGTATCTTTTGACTTTGCACATATAACTTTGTACGTTATAAGTTATATAGAAATACTACCTTTCCTTTCAGTTCTGTCTGAGTCCATCTCTCAGCTGGACTAAAATACCTAAAATTGATTTTCTTTTGCATTTCATAATTCTGTATATTTGGTGTTTAGCACTTTATCCTTTACGAAGGGCTTTGTGACATAAGTAGGGCAGGGGCTCCCTCCTTAAGTCTCAAGGGTACACGTTTTATTTTACTAAGGTTAATAATTACATTTCGTTTAATAACCATAATTAAGTCTTCCATTATTCTGAAAGTTGAAAACCAGTTAACAGTGTTCATGTTATTATATCTATGTCAATATTGGGCACTGGAAAGCTAAGTAACATGCTATTACACTTTTTTTCTTTATGGTTTCACCGTCACCCTGTGCCACTCAAAAACATTTCTTTCTTTTTTTTTTTTTTAATTGAAGTATAGTTGATTTACAATGTTGTGTTAGTTTTAGGTGTACAGCACAGTGATTCAGTTATACATCTATATCTATGTATCTATTCTTTTTCAGATTCTTTTTCTGTATAGGTTATTAGAGAATATTGAGTATAGTTCCCTGTGCTATACAGTAGGTCCTTGTCGGTTATCTGTTTTATATAATAGTGTGTAGATACACACTATTAATCCCAAACTCCTAATTTATCCCTCCCCCCCCCAACTTTCCCCTTTGGTAACCATAAGTTTGTTTTCTATGTCTGTGGGTCTGTTTCTGTTTTGTATATAAATTCATTTGTATCTTTTCTTTTTTTTAGATTCCGCATATAAGTGATATCATATAATGTTTGTCTGTCGTCTCTCTGGCTTGCTTCACTTAGTATGATAATCTCTAGGTTCATCCTTGTTGCTGCAAATGGCATTATTTCATTCTTTTTTTATGGCTGAATAATACTCCATGGTGTGTGTGTGTGTGTGTGTGTGTGTGTGTGTGTCTGTGTATCACATCTTCTTTATCCATTCCTCTGTCGATGGCCATTTAGGTTGCTTCCATGTCTTGGCTATTGTAGATAGTGCTGCCGTGAGCGTTGGGGTGTATTTATCTTTTCAAATTGTGGTTTTCTCTGGATATATGCCCAGGAGTGGGATTGCAGGATCATATGGTAGTTCTACTTTTAGTTTTTTAAGGAACCTCCATACTGTTCTCCATAATGGCTATACCAATTCACATTCTCACCCACAGTGAAGGAGGGTTCCTTTTTCTCTACACTCTCCAGCATTTATTATTTGTAGAGTTTTTGATGATGGCCATTCTGACCGGTGTGAGGTGATACCTCATTATAATTCTGATTTGCATTTCCCTAATTATTAGCGATGTTGAGCATCTTTTCATGTGCCTTTTGGCCATCTGTATGTCTTTGGAGAAATGTCTGTTTAGATCTTCTGCCCAGTTTTTGATTGGGTTATTAGTTTTTTTGATATTGAGCTGTATGAACTATTTGTATGTTTTGGAGATTAATCCCTCATTGGTTGCATCATTTGCAAATATTTCCTCCCATTCTGTAGGTTGTCATTTTGTTTTGTTTTATTTATGGTTTCATTTGCTGTGCAAAAGCTTTTAAGTTTCATTAGGTCCTGTTTGTTTTTGTTTTTATTTCCATTACTCTAGGAGATGGATCCAAAAAGATATTGCTGCAATTTATATCTAAGCGTGTTCTGCCTGTGTTTTCCTCTAGTTTTATAGTATCTGTTCTTACACTTAAGTCTTTAATCCATTTTGAGTTTATTTTTGTGTGTGGTGTAAGAGAATGTTCTAATTTCATTCTTTTACATATAGCTGTCCAATTTTCCCAGCACCACTTATTGAAGAGGCTGTCTTTTCTCCATTGTATATTTTTGTCTCCTTTGTCATAGAGTAATTGACCATAGGTGTGTGGGTTTGTTTCTGGGTTTCTATCCTCTTCCATTGATCTATATTTCTGTTCTTGTGCCAGTACCATACTGTATTGATTACTGTAGCTTTGTAGTATAGTTTGAAGTCAGGGAGCCTGATTCCTGCACCTCTGTTTTTCTTTCTCAAGATTTCTTTGGCTATTTGGGATCTTTTGTGTTTCCAGAAACATTTCTAACATCAAATTCAAGTAATAGTTAACAATTACAGAGCACTTGTGTGTGTCAGGCACTGTCTTAAGGACATTATGTATATTATTTCATTTGATCCTCTGAACAAAAAGTACTATTCTTGTCCCTTACTTCTCCCCACCCCCCCAAAAAAGGGAATTGTCAGAGAGATGTAAAGTAATTTGCCCAACTGGCAGGGTTGCCATCAAGCTATAAAATATTCTGTGCTGTCGACCTCTGGAGTTCTCTAGAGCAGCCAGCTGCCATGTTTGTGAGGTTCTGAGAGAGTCAGTCTTAGGTGTGCTCTCTGATGATTAATCTTTGTCTTATCTCTAGCCCCTTGTTATGGGATCTTATAGATGTCTGGGGTGAATACTTTGAAAGTGGTGTGGGAATGCGGGTGCTGAGTGAGTTGGGGAATTTTACTCTTCAGGGGAATTGTTGGAAGTTTTCACTCTGCTTTTTTTTTTTTTTTCCCCTTTGAGTTTCTTATAGGAGTCCTAAGTTAACTGGGATAGTAACTAGTACACCCCCGTTTCTGCCCATCAGTTGCTCAGATTAGAAAACCTACAGTTAACATCATATTTCATGGTGAAACATTGAAAAATTTCCTTACAGGAAGGCAAGGATGCCCTTTCTCACCACTCTCACTATTCAGTCGTTGCAATAAGGGGAAAAAAGAAGTAAGTGTAAAGAGGGGAAAGAAGTAAAACTGTCTCTATTTGCAGATGACATGATTGTGTACATAGAAATCCTAAGGAATCTACAAAGAAACTGTCAGAACTAATAAGAATTGAGTAAGGTTGCAGAGAATTTAAGGTTAATATTAAAAAAAAACTATTTTATGTTTACATAGTAGCAGCAGAAAACCAGAAAATGAAGTTTAACAAACAAATCCGTTTATAGTATCTACAAAATACCGTAAAATACTTAGGAATAAATTTAACAAAAGATATGCAAGCCCTCTTTACTAAAAAACATCAGAATAATGCTGAGAGAAATTAAAGAAGACCTAAATAAATGGGGAGATATGCCATGTTCATGCATCAGAAGACTCAGTTTGTTAGATGTCAGTTCTCCTAAAATTGCTGTGTAGATTCACTGCAATTCTAATCAAAATTCTACTGGCTGTTACAATTAAAGAAGTAGACAGCTCAGTTAAAAATGGCAGAAGAATTGAACAGACATTTCACAAAAGAAGATATACAAATGGCCAATAAGCATTTGTAGGGATGCCGAACATCATTAGCCATCAAGAAATGCAAACTAAAACCACAGCTCTATACCACTGTATATTTATTAGGTTAGCTAAGATTAAAAAGACAGACAATACCAAGTTTGGTGAGAATGTGGAGCAGCTGGAGTTGCCATACACTGCTGGTAGCAATGAAAACGATACAGTTACTTTGGAAAGTGTTCAGCAGTTTCTCAGAAGTTAAACAGAAACCCACCATGTCACTCAGCTTCTCCACTTCTAGGTATTTAGTTACCCAAGAGAAATGAAGTAATGTCCACGCAGATGTTCACTGAAGCTTTATTACAATAATCCCAAACTGGAAACAATGTAGTTGTTCATCTTTATTACAATAAAAAGTCCATCTACCATTAAATGGATAAACAAATGGTGGTACATACGTATAATGGAATAGTATTCAGCAATAAAAAAACAAACAAACATCTAATGTCTGCAACCTGATCGACATTAAGCCGAGTGAAAGAAACCCGAAGCCAAAGTACATAATGTGTGATTCCATTTATATAAAAATCATAGAAAATGCACGCTGATCGACTGTGACATAAAGCAAATCATTGGTTACCTGGAGCCAGGGGAACAGGGAAGGAGAGACCTCAAAGAGGCATGTGGAATTTTGAGAAGTGATAGAAATTTATCTTGATTGTGGTGGTGGTTTCATTCACATATACAAGTGTCAAAACTCATTAAATGCTCTGCTTTAAACAGTGCAGTTCATTCAAGGAAAATCATAGCTCTTAAGTGGATAAATAAAATAGTGACTGACAAGTGCATGTTAGAAAATATATAATTCAGTAAATAAGCTGTACTGGTATAAGCCAATTCTAGTTGCTAGTTCATGTTTTCATAACATAGTCATATTGCATTGAAGTGTAACAGTCCTATTAAGATCACATAGCTGCCAAATCTGTTAAACAAATAAGACTTCATTGTTTCTTACATTTTTTGTAGTAAGAAGGTATAACAGAAGAATCTGTTACTCTTGTTTTAGTTCTGGTACTTGGATTTCCTGTGTTCCTTTTTTCTTCCTTTATTCCCTTCCAAGCTATTTTAAACTTATTACCCAGAAGTTAACAAATTTGAATTTTTTGATTTGGGAAGTAAAAAAACCTTTTGTTTCTGATCTGTTACCAGGTGAGTCCATAAACAACTGTAAACTTCTGTAACCATTCAAACTTCTCCCTTCTAAGTATAATTTTAGCTTCATAATTTCACATATGGAATTAGACCAAGTAAGTATAACAAGATCCATGATTAAATATATAATTTTCAATAATAGGAAAAGTAAATGGAAAAAAATCCAACTTTCTCTCTATGGAACCTCACATTTGCTGTAATAGCCATGAGCTGCAAAAATTGTAGTGATTCCCTCACCACACCACCTCCATTTTTAAAAAGCTATAGCATCTTTTGTTACATAATTTTAACATAGATTGTCAGGTTGTTTTCCCATATGTCACTGTAGAAGTCCTTAAAACACCATGTCATCGTTTTTGGTGATGCTATAAGCACCTGTGCTACTTACCTTAATTCAAACTTATGTTTTCTGTTTTTCTTTAGCTTTTTTTGGTATATGCATCCATGTACCTTATCCAGTCATATTTAAGATTTTTTTTCATAAGGCTGAGAGAAGTGGATTTAGAAAATGTGATTATCAGATACAGTGTTTAAACAAGCGTGATATTTAGGATCTGCAGATGATTAAAGAAAATAGCAAATCTTGGTTCTGATTTATTCCTACTGGCTCTTTCTGGCTGGTAAGTCAGGTCTTAGAACATTGGAAGAATGCAGATTTAAGTTATTGTCTGTGATTTCAACTCCCATAGAATTTTTGATGTTAAGGTTCTTTCAAAATTGGGGATAATAACAAGAAGAGCCCTTATCTTTAAGAAGATTCTTTCCTATGAGCATCTCCACCTTAAATTTAAAAAAAATGTTTTTTAAAGGCCTTTAAAGAAAAGATAAAGGACTGAAGGTGTAAACACATGATACTGTTTGGTCTTTGCCATCCACTCGAAAAATAGAAGATAAGACTCACCTAATTTAAGAACAGTTAAACTCTTGGTATCTTGGGTATATTGTAACAGGTACTGGCTTAGCAGATTTTGAAGCTAAAGAGGGAGCCAAGAAGGATGGCGTGGTAGGAAGAATTTGCCTGTTTTCCAAAGACCCTGCCCTGAAATTGAGTGAGGCAAAAGTAATTGACAGGATGATGGGTGGTGGCAGGCAGAAGCAGTAAGGAGAAAAAGGCAGAAATTCCAAATGGCCACAAGAAAGAAGGAGAAGGAGAGATGGGAGGAACTCACCCAGGCTGCAGATGAAGGGCACTGCCGTTATATAAAGGCCAAGACATTTGCCTGTTGTGCCATTTCTGATGTCCAGGGTCACCAGTCTCTCATGCCCAGCCATACACACGCACCCCCTTGGCTAACAACTATTTTGAAAATAGTCGTTCTCATTAATTGAATATTATGGTTAAATGAGAATTGACCAAAAAGTAGTTTTTATTTGAAGTCTTACTGCAAATACCTTTAGGAATGCCCACATTCCTGTGGAAGTTGTTTATAGTGATCATTGTCATCTCTTTCTCCCCAAAGTACCATTTTCATTTTGAACATCTCCAGGTTGTGTTCGTCTTGAACGTAGGGACTGTCTTTTGTTAGTGTTTTCATGGGACCTAGTTTATTATGTGGCACAGGTAGGCACTTGGAGAAAGAACATTTGTCATTGTTCAGTGAAGATGAAGGATGTTCGGATGATAGTCTTTTTTATATGAATCCTTGGTGTTAGGTTACTCCCTGTGCCCTGCTACACTGAGAATTAAAAAACAAGAAGTCCTGTGAGACTTGAGGAGAATAAACGTCCAGCTCTTCTGTATATGTGGAACTTCATCTTTATTCTGAATTTCTGTTATGAAACGTTGTAGATCTGGCTCCATGATCCAATATTCACCTCAGGATTTTAAAAGTTTTTTTTTAAGTACATTATCTTTAAAGTTATTGAAATGTGATAAAGCAACATCATCTTATTTCTTTTAAAAAAATGATTTTGAAAGCAAAAACATTAAGAAGTAACTATTAAAACTTGAATTTATATTGTGTATATTGAGCAGAGAGTAGAAGTTATTTCCAAATTGAGATGCAGGAAGCTTTAAAATGCCTGTTCATCCTTTATCAGCATTACTGAATGAATCAGCAATTTGCTCAGGTCAGTGAACCTTATTTTGAACTGTAACAATAGATTCTATTTCCAAGAATATAGAAAAATTCACGTGTGACATAAGAATCTGAATTTGGTGTTAAGAAATTAACAGAATTTTAGGTCTGGCAGGCTCTGGGGGGGTATTATATCTTACTGTTTAGTTTTGAAAAATGTTAGAAGGTGACAGACGTTAGAAGGATGTATGCCATTCTTACCTGGTTTAGTCATTACTTAGTTATTGTTATTTGGTAAAATTGGATTATTGACCACTTAGATGGCTTTCAGAATTAGGAAAATGGAATTTCAGAACAACTTTTTGTAGTGCTCCATGCTAATGAGGCCAAGTTCGGGTAGTTATATTGGCTGTGTTTATAGTTGCCAACCTTTGTTCTCCTTTGGCCTGTTGCTCCCAGAGCTGGACCTCCCTTTTGCTCCTCCTGACTCTGGAAAACCTATCCAAGGAATCTTCTCTGAGTACTTGGCTCAGTGGCATTATTCCCTTATGTATTGGAATAGCTGACTGCACTGTGTTTGGAAGAAGATGTAGGTGATTGGGGTTCTGGGTTTATACTAAAAATGCAAAGTCATTTGTTCAGAAGCAGGTACCTTCATTGGGCCAGGTACTCTGTTATATGCTTGAGTTATGGCAGAGAACAAGTCAGGCAAGGTTTTGACATTTACGCTGAGACCTAAAGGTGAGGAGTTAGTCAGCTGAAGAGTAGAAGTCTAGGGAGTGGGGAGAGCATGTGCAAAGGTCCTGAGGTTAGAAGGAGCTTGGTGCCTTTGGGTGAGAAGGAAGGAAGGTCAGGCTGGAGAATAGTGAGAGAGGGAGACAAAGGCTTTTGAGGCAAGGCTGGATTAATAGAAAACCCTACCAGGCAGGTCTGGAGGGCATGCTAAGGATTTAGAATTGATCATAAGAAATTTGGAAGACGGGGGGTTTTCAGCAAGGGAGACATTGATATAGGGGAATAAATTGGAGAGGATCAAGAGGGGCTTGAGGGGGCTGAGGCTTTTGTTATTTGTATTATCATCATAATTAATAGCTAATATTTATAATTTGGTTGCTTTGGGCCACTGTGTTCAACCCTTTACCCTCATTTTCTTCATGTAAACCTCACAACAACCCAGTGAAGTGCTGCTGTTATCCTTGTTTTACAGGTGAGGAAAACAAGACCCAACCCAGCAAGGTTAAGCAGGTTGTCCCAGGCCGTATAGTGAGTAAGTGGCAGAGCTGGGATTTGAACCCAGACAGCGTATGATTCTAGACCCTGTTCTGTTAGCCAGTGGGCTTGTTTTTTCAATGTATGAGATGAGATCATGGTCCATTATTGGTTCTTGAAATTTGAGTGGATCACAACTGCAATTTTTTTAAATAGAATAGAGTAGAAATTAGACTACTTTGAACTAGTAAGGGTAAAATATTGATATGTGAAACTTTGTGCCACTTTTCATTTTATATAACTGTATTTGTACATGTGTGAGCTTGTAAGACATTGCAAGAGGATAAACAGTGTTTGTCTAGGCAAGAGCCAGTGTGACGGCTTGGACTGGAGTCGTGGCGGTGTAGAAGGAGACAAATGGGTCTCAGCTGTAAGAGGTCGAGGCACCAGGTCTCAGTAAGAGATTGGACACTGGGGCCGAGTGTGGGAGGTGTCAGCGATGAGTCCCAGGTTTCTGGTGGGAGCAAGATCAGTCCACTTTAAGGGAGACTGACCCTTCTTAGAGGGGTCTTCCCGGGTGGCTGTTAACTGCCTGATTCTCAGCTGCAGCTGATGGGACTTGGTGTTGGCATATGGCCCAAATCTGCAAGCGACCATGAACTTATGAGGGAACCCGTCACAGAAAATGGCACAACAGGGGGGTTGACCCAAGAGTAAGTTCTCTCTCTTGAATTTGAGGCGAGTCGTGAGCAAACTGGTGGCAGTGGGCCACACAAACACATGTGGCCTAACAGCAGCTCTAGGGTGAAGGTATAGGAATTGGTCTTTGTTTTATGTGAACATATCTCTCTATTTATTTAGGTGTTCCTCAGTGTCTTTCAATATAGTTTTTTTTTAATTGAGGTAAACTTGGTATATAAACATTATATAACCTTCAGGTGTTTACCATTATAATTCCACATCTGTGTACATTACAAAGTGCTTACCGCCAAATCTCTAGTTACCATCCATCACCAGCCATACAGCTGACCACTTTCATCTATTTTGCTCACCCCTAACCCTGTTCCCTTCTGGTAACCAGCAGGCTATTCTCTGTATATACAAATTTTGTTTTTGTTTGTTTTCTTTTAGACTCCATATATGAGTGGGATCATACAGTATTTATCTTTCTACATCTGACTATTTACACTTAACATTATACCCTCAAGGTCCATTTGTATTGTTGCAAATGGCAAGATTTCATTTTTTTATGACCGAGTAGTATTCCATTGTATATATATACCACATCTTTATCCATTCATGGACATTTATGTTGTTTCCATATGTTGGCTATTGTAAATAATGCTGCATTGAACATGGGAGTGTGTATATGTTTTCCAATTAGTGTTTTCATATTCTTCGGATAAATACCCAGAAGTGGAATGGTTGGATTATATGTTACTTCTATTCTTAATTTTCTGAGGAATTTCCCCACTGTTTTCCATAGTGGCTTCACCAATTTACATTACCACCAACAGAGTAGGAGGGTAAGATTTGTATAGTTTTAAGGGTTTGCAAGGCAGAGGATAGGAAAGAATAAGGAGGCTGGGGACTTACTTGTGCAGGGACATAGCAAGGCATGTGGTCAGCTGTTGAATCTGGCTTGCCTGGGGAGGGTATACAGTTTCAGATAAAGTGGAGGGCAGTGGTCTGCCACACACACAAGATACATAATTTCTTTGAATGATGGTTCCTGCCCACTACCCCTAACACTAATTCCTTGTGTTGATAGATGAAATATTAAGACCCATTGCTAAAGGGAATTTACTGCCCTCTCCTGTGGGCACAACCCAAAGTCGAGTTAGTCCTAGGGCATGATTTTGGAGTTGCTATGGTTTCATGTGGTGTGCTGAATCAGCAAATGATAGATTGTGATTCCTTGACCTTCAGTAGAGTTTAACCACATAGTGAGAGATTTTACTGTAGTCGACTATTTTTGAGGAACTTAACATTTCATCTATAATGAGCACATTAAAAATAAACACATAAGTGAACTAGAATTCATGGATGCACTTCATGTGTTTGTTACTAAGACACCCTGTCTTTGAGATGGAATTCACCCATGATTTGGGCCTGGTCTGTCTGAACTTTAGTAGTTCTTACTTCTCCTTTCATTTTTGTTTGGAGTATAGCAACTGAAAACAGTAACATTTATTCAGTCACTGAACATTTGTGGACCTTCACGTTTCAGGCCGTGAATAAGGTGTCAGAAGAGCAAAAGTGAACGACACAGGGATGACCCCTGTGAGGAGCTTTTCAGCCTCCACTGTGGTTGCCATGGTGGGGTGTGCACACACACCTCGGGGTGCTCACTGCTGGCCATTGGGGGCCGGAAGAAAATATTAGAGCTTCTCTTTCAACCTCTTACATTCAGCCTCTGTGTGTTTTATAACATATGTAATATATAAGAATGGTTGGTACATGACTGAAATATATGGACAAACATATATATTGGGGCTGCCTTTTTTTTTTTTTTTGCCAGTAGTATGTATGGATCAAAAAAAGTTTGGAGGCTACCGTATGTTAGTATGTATTTTTAAAAATATACATTTTTGATAACTTTCTCTTAGGTTTTAGCATTTTGAGAAAACCAAGAGTTTCTGTGTGTGGTAAACCATGTTCTTGATGGTGGAGTAGTCCTATTTGTTGCCTACATTTTGTCGTGTCAAGTAAGACTTGTTATTTGAAAAAGACTCATTACTAAGATCTGGCCTGACAGATTTGAGGCTTTCAATCAAGGGAATTCCTTTTCTTCTTCATGTTGGAGGGACTTTACCTTTTGTATTACGTGTCCCTTGTTCTGAAGCCCAAAGTGTGACCTCTGGTGATCTGTACACACGCCCATTAATATCTTAAAGCAACAGGATTGGGATGCCACCCAGAAATTTCTTGGCCGCCCTGTGTGCTCTTTTCTCCGCACAAAATGTCTCATTTTCAGAGAGCCCTGAAATCCTTGCTTCAAAAAGGTCTTCCCTCCCTCACCCTAAGAACATTTTTCCTAAAATTAGTTAGAAAAACTGCTTATCAAGAACCAATTTTGAATGAGGTAAAGTGAATAAATGCTTCCAGGCTCTCGAGAGGCTGTTGTTTTCAGTTGGGTTTTAGTGATGAGTATTTTAATCGTTATTTGCTAGTGTCACTTTAACAAACCTCTTTACCAAGGTTTTCTGTGAGTGACACCTGGTCTGTGTCTTGGCAGGATTAATGACCGTCAGAAGCATGCTCTCTCGGACCCTCCCGACACCACCTGTGACGCAGAATGTCGCTGGGTGAGAACGCGGTGTTCGCCTACGAGTCGTCGGTGCACAGCGGCCACGTGCTGCGCAGCCTGGATGAGCAGCGCCGGAAGGACGTGCTGTGTGACGTCACGGTGCTGGTGGAGGGCCAGCCCTTCCGCGCCCACCGCGCCGTGCTGGCTGCCTGCAGCACCTACTTCCACTCCAGGCTCGTGGGCCAGGCCGACGCCGAGCTGCGCATCACTCTGCCGGAAGAGGTAGGAGAGGTCGTCCTGATTTCAGTTTAACTTAATTAAATCTCTCCTGGTTTATAAAGTTAGAAGAAGACCCAGTATCCCTGTCCTCAGGCCGAGGAGCAGTTCCCGGCTTGTGCAACAGCACATTGCTTTAACTTTCTTCATAGAAATGATGACGTTTTACACGTAAAATGATTAACTTTGGATGTGCGTGAATATTTGTTGAGCAGTTGAATAACTTGACCCCCTGTAATTTTATTTATTTGTTTGTTTGTTTGGCTGTGCTGTGCTGCTTGTGGGATGTTAGTTCCCCTACCAGGGAAAGAACCCAGGCCCTCGGCAGAGCACAGAGCCCTAACCACTGGACTGCCAGGGAATTCCCAACCCATTGTTATTTTTAATGAAACGACCCAGCCAGTGGATTACAGACATTCAGAGAGGCCATGCTGGGAGAGGCCATACCGTGTGCTCTTCTCTCCCTTTGGACCTTTTCCTGGATGGGAAACTGACAGGGATTAGGGTTCTCTAAAACATCCATTTCTCGAGGACCCACCCTCATGGATATGGGTTGGGAGTGAGTTGCAGGTGACAGCCTCCCCGTGATGCTTAGTTTTATTGTTTTCACTATGAGTCAGAGTTGTCAGATCTATTAGTTTTTCAAGCAGCTGTTAGCTAGGGATTTTAGAATTTGGAGGAAACCTAAAAGATTATGCATTCCAGCCTCCTCATTTTGTCTACATGTGGCTGTTAGGTACTCCAGAAGTGTTCTTTCTCTCCCTTTCTTCTTGAGATTGTGGCTATGCGTTGGTAGAAGAAAGGTGATTTTGTGTCATACTTATAGAGCCTTGTTCTTACACACCTTTCGCCCACCAGCCTGTTGTGGAGCTCACGCACCTAGATATTTAAGTCCTTGTTACCGTCCTGCCTCCAAGAGACCTCTCTCTGGGCAGGAGTGCTGGGTATACACTGACTCTTGTAACAGCTTGCTTGATTTCATTAGTAACTACAGCTAGAAGAATGCTGAGCCTTGTGGCATTGGGACACACATTAGAAGTTGTTAAAAGGAATTTGGACAAAGTATGTAGAACTTCTCTGTGTACGACAGGTGTGTGTGGGCTGCTCTGTGATGACACTAAGTCTACAGTTTACCTTATCGCTGGCCGTGCGTACATACATGAAATTGTAGCTACATTTTGGGGAATCAAAAGGTTGTCAGTTCTGTGGCAGAGGTCAGAGCAGATAATATGATAACCAGGACAACGACAGGAAGGGCTAACTATAGGTTAGCCATTGTTTTTTTAAAAAGTAGCAACATGTATCATAATGGAGCTATCCTTATTATGGTCTGTAGTTTCAAATTACTTAATATGACTTTCCAAGTAGAGAAAAATTTGATTCATGTGCATGGAAGGAAAGGTATATATGCATGCATGTGTGTGTATATGCATTCATTCATTCTAATTTTAATGTAAATCAAATTTTCAAATATTTGAAGTGTTTCATCATATTGACAGATTGAAAAGGTCATTGTGTAACTCACTGTCTTAAAAGCCTCTTTTGATTATTTTAACTTATTTAAAATTTTTTTAATTGAAATATTTATTGAGATAATTATAAATTCACATGTAGCAGTAAGACATAATGCAGAGACATCCCTTGTTGCACTTTGTCCAGTTTCTTCTGATAGTAACATTTTGCAACATTATAGTACAATATCATGACTGTCAGGATTCTGACAGTAATACAGTTCACCCATCTTATTCAGACTTCCCTGGTTTTACTTGTACTAAATTGTGTGTGTGTATGAAGTTCTATACAGTTTCATTTTCTGAGTGGGTCCATGTATCCACCACCACAGTCTGAACAGTTTCAGCACCCACCCAAGGATCCCTTGTGTTGCCCTCTTATAATCACACCCACTTCCTTCCTGCCCTCTGTCTGCTCTCCCTGACCCCCTTGCTCCATTCCTAATCCCTGGCAACCACTGATCTGTCCTTTTCTAAAGTCTTGTCACTTCAGAAATGTTATATAAATGGAATCATAATAGTATGTGACCTTTTGGGATTGACCTTTTTCCGCTTAGCACAATTCCTTTGAGACTTATCAGAGTTGTATGCATCAGTAGTGTGTTCCTTTTTATTGTATCCCATAGGGTGGGTATACCAGTTTTTATTTAGCTATACACCTATTGAAGGAAATCAGGCTGATTCCAGTTTTGGCTGTTACAAATAAAGTTGCTGTGAGCACTTGTACAAACATGAGTTTTCATTTTTCTGGCATAAAAGAACAGGAGTGCAGTTGCTGGGACATAGGGTGGTTGCATGTTTAGTTTTATAAAAAACTACCCAACTGGTTTTCAAAGTGGCTGCACCATTTTACATTCCCACCAGCAATACATGAGTGATCCAATTTCTCCACATCTTCATCAGTATTTGGTGTTGCTACTTTTTATTTTAGCCATGTAAAAGCTAATTAAGTACTCCCAGTTTAGCCGTATTTTAAGAAGATCACAAAAAATTATATATTGATCACTCTTATGGGAATTCAGTGTTTTAATATTAATTTTGTATTTTGAGCCCAGAATGAGGCTTTCCCTGCACTACAGAAGGTTTCATTTGCCCCTCACTTTGCAGAGGCAGGTTCAGTGTAAATGTGCAAGTTTCTGCTGAAAAGTTTTATTACCTAGAGTCCGTGGATCTTTGCTAAAACAGTACTGGGCATGAGTTTTAGACCTTCACTTAGATCATTTTTTGAATCTGAATCTTTAAAAGTTTTATTAGAAATTTTTGGCATGAAATAAAGATAATAATTACCATTTACTGTGCATTCACCATGGACCAGGACTACTTTAAGTGCCTTGGATATATTGTTTGCCATCCTTAAAATTTTCACTTTTGTAGTTTATAGCAGTTGTAGTTTATAGTTGTTTGGAATATAGTGACCATATGGGGCTGGGATGGCAACAGACACCTGGCACTTGACTATGTGTTGCAAACTGTATCCATGTTGCTTTATTCCATAGATGATTTCTTTCAGCTAATGTGGAAAATTGTGGTAATGTTTATATCTTTACCTCATATGAGTAAATCATACTCCATGGGTCTTTAAGAGTGGAGTCTATAAAGTGAAAAGTGTGGTCCCAATGAACAAGATGTGAGAAGCATGCTTTTCTAGATTCCCTTAGCTTTATAGTTCCTAGAAGAATATTTTTTCTTACCAAATTAAAATACCCGTTTTGTAAATATCGCAAAGAGGTTACTCATCTTGCCACCCTCTACTTCTCTTGTACTTATAGACAGCTTTCATGTGATGCATTTGTTTTTATTTTGTATATTAACAGGTGACAGTTAAAGGATTTGAACCTTTAATTCAGTTTGCCTACACTGCTAAACTGATACTAAGTAAGGACAATGTGGATGAAGTGTACAAGTGTGTGGAATTTTTAGGTGTACCTGATATTGAGGAATCCTGCTTTCAGTTTCTCAAATACAAGTTTTTGGACTCCACTGCAGACCAGCAAGAATGCCCAAGAAAAAAGTGCTTCTCATCATCCTGTCAGAAACCAGATTTTAGATTTTCACTTTTGGACCAGAGGGATTTAGAAATTGATGAGGTGGAGGAATTTTTGGAAAATAAAAATGTTCAGACTCCTCACTGTAAACTCCGTAGGTATCAAGGCAGTGCAAAAGTATCTCCTCCTCTACAAGACAGTGCCAGTCAAACATGTGAATCCATGTGCTTAGCAAAGGATGCTGCTCTGGCTCTGCCATCTTTATGCCCCAAATACCGAAAATTCCAGAAAGCGTTTGGAACTGACAGAGTCCGTACTGTGGAATCCAGTGTCAAAGACATTCACACTTCTTCTGTTCAGCCAAATGAGACATCCGAAAATGAGTGTCTAGCAGGAATCCAGGACTGTGCAGATTTGCAGGTGATTTTAAAATGTGAAGAAGGAAAATTAGCGATGGAACATGAAGAAGCCAAGAAGAAGGATCCTGCTTCTCAGTGCCCATCAGGAAAAACAGAAGCGACTCCTTTTCCCCCCACTTCTACAGATCCCCATGGGCTCTATTCTCTGTCTCTTTTACACACGTATGACCAGTATGGTGACTTGAATTTTGCTGGTATGCAAAACACGACAGTGTTAACAGAAAAGCCTTTGTCAGGTTCAGATGTTCGAGAAGAGAAAACTTTCAGTGAGAGTCAAGATTTGAAATCTGACTCTGGCCCCAGGGAAGATAGTAGCCTCACCTCGAGTGATCTGAGCAGCGTGGAACGAGAAGTGGCAGAACACCTAGCAAAAGGCTTCTGGAGTGACATTTGCAGCACGGACTCTCCTTGCCAAGTGCAGTTATCACCTGCTGTGGCCAAAGATGGCTCAGAACAGGTCTACTCCCAGAAACGGTCTGAGTGTCCCTGGTTAGGTATCAGGATTAGTGAGAGCCCAGAACCGGGTCAGAGGACTTTCACAACGTTGAGTTCTGTCAATTGCCCTTTCATAAGTACTCTGAGTACCGAAGGCTGTTCTAGCAACTTGGAAATTGGAAACGATGACTATGTTTCAGAGCCCCAGCAGGAACCTTGTCCCTACGCTTGTGTGATTAGCTTGGGGGACGACTCCGAGACGGATACGGAAGGAGACAGTGAACCCTGTTCAGCCAGAGAACAAGAATGTGAGGTGAGCGGAAAATGAGTGTGTTGTTAAGTCATTGTTTTACCACCGTTAATTGGGATTAATGTGTCAGCTCCTGTTGCATCACTGGGGATGTGAGCTGGCTCAGAGAGGGAGGAGGAAGCCCATACACAGTTAATTATACAACCATGTGATAAATACCAGGAGTGCGTGATGAAGTTTGAAGGACTTCTCTGTTCATTTATTTCAAGTAGGTATATTTATTTTGTTAACCAGGTTATGGATTCACACATTGGCTGTTTAACTGTTTAAATCAAATGCCAGGTCCCGAGAGGAAAAAGAAAAATGATTCTATAACATTATGTGATAACTTCTGGTTAAATACAGCATATATTCAGTCTTATTCACTGCCACATGGATGTCTAGACTTGGGACTAGTCACTTGGCAATGATTAGCAGTGGCTGGTTGTAAGAATGTGGCTTCTGGTCCAGAGTTTTCTTTCTTTTTTTTTTTTTTGATCACCCCTCTTTTTTATTTGAGTACATAACTAGTTAATAATTTTTAAATTAATTTTTATTGTAGTATAGTGGATTTACAATGTTGTGTTAGTTTCAGGTGTACAGCAAAGTGAATCAGTTATACATATACATATATCCACTCTTTTTTATATTCTTTTCCCATATAGGTCATTACAGAGTATTGAGTAGAGTTCCCTGTGCTATACAATAGGTCCTTATTAGTTATCTATTTTTTATATAGTAGTGTGTATGTGTCAATCCCAGTCTTCCAATTTATCACTCCCCCCACAGAGTTTTCCTTACACTGTTTTCTCAGAGCTATGAATTTTTTTTCTTATTTTCCCTTAGTTATTTCATCTATTAATTTAAAGACTGTCTTAATAATTTAACATGAATTACATGTAGATGGTATGGTATTAATCATACTAAGCTTGATCAAATACAAATGTTTGTATTTGAGAGATGCTTTTTTGTAAAACATTACTATAGTTCCAGTAATAATAAGGGCATGTTAGTTCTTTATCATGTTCTTTGGTTTGATAGCTGTTGGATGACATAGTTTGAAACAATGAAAGAGGTTTTTTTTTCCCTTGGCTGTGGAAGGAGGTGATTGGTGGTTTAATTTAAGAAGTAATATGTATGAATGAGTTACATCTATAGATTTTTATATGATATTTATAAATCCAGTGTTTGGAACTGTGAAAAGAATGTTAAAAATAAAACATTTAAGAAATTTTAGAGTATTTTATGTAAATAATTTCTGTCAGCTTGAAAGACTAAGTTACCACAGAAGCTGACCATTGTTTCATTTGTGTTTTTGATAATTAATACAATTAAATTGTCCCACAGTTTTGTTATGTTTTTAAATTATCTTCTTATTTTTTTCAAATTTAAGTATGTTGAAAATGACTTTAAAATATTCATAGGGTTTTTCTAACCATTCCTACATTGGCAAGTGAAATGAGTTATGTGAAACTGCCATTTTCCTGACAGAAAAATAAATTTTCTGAAATGCTTTAGAAATTACTAGTGTTAATATACCAGTATTAAATCAGTGCTACACAGTAATATAAATCAAAGAATAAAATAGATTTTTTTTTGATTTGGGTAAAAATACATTAAAAATACTTTAAAAAGAGCCTTAAAGATATCTATGGGTATTAACATGCCCCCTAGTAAAATAATTTAAATTCTGTTTTTTCATCTTAAATACATTAATATTTGTGTTGATAATGTTTGATTTGCTGAAAAAAATCTGCTTCTCAATTTGTCTTCTGAACCCTCTCTAAAATAGAATCGGAATATCAATTAAGTTATCAGTCTTTATTATAAAGGATTGTATAGAAATTGGAAATAGGGTTTTTTTTTTTTTTAACGTCTAAATGAAATTCCCTGGAAAACATAGGTGCATCTCTTTCTCTTCCTAGATTTAAGTAGAAACTACAAAATACAGCAACTACTAACGTTTATTTCACCTTCTAGGTAAAACTACCATTTAATGCACAACGAATAATTTCGCTCTCTCGAAATGATTTTCAATCCTTGTTGAAAATGCACAAGTTGACTCCAGAACAACTGGATTGCATCCATGATATTCGGAGAAGAAGTAAAAACAGAATTGCTGCACAGCGCTGTCGCAAGAGAAAACTTGATTGTATACAGAATCTTGAGTCAGAAATTGAGAAGCTGGTAAGTATGCAAGTTTCTTCTTATTCTAATTCCAACAATTCATTCTTTCTTTTTTTTTTTTCAGACAGGAAATAGCTATTTCAATTCCTAAGTCAGATATAATGCTCAATTATACATTAATTTTAAAATTTACCAATTATCATTTTAAGAAAATTATATGACATTTTCAGAAAGCTTAGGAAATAAAAAACAATGAGGGTTTTCATAGACTATTTTACTTGAGTAAGTGTTCTGCATATTTAGCATGATATACAACCATATGTAAGTTGAGGACTATTTCTGTGTGCTTTTAAAAAAATGATTTATAGATTAAGGATAAATTTTACCATCTACCTAATTCTTGGTGGTTGAGTAAGGGTTAAAGATATTAATAAAGCACTTTAATCTCTTTGTGCTGTGTTTGGTGTCTATAAAAACTGATGTTCCAGTTGTTAGTTTTAATAACTAGTAACTTGTTTTGGTTGATACCAAAACAAACCAGCCAACTTGGATCTTTCATCTAAGGGAGAGAATTCACATGCTGGTATAAATAGAAAATTTTAAGATCTAATGAGATCCTAAGTGAGAAGAATGCTTACTTTATTGAATCTTATTTTCTCTTCCAGCATCAAAACACAAATTAACCCAAAAAGTAGATTAATTTCCACCCATGCTTTTCTGTACTCTAGTGGTTGATAGAAGGAAACATTGTATGAAAAAAGATAACTAATAGTGCAGGCCAGCTAAAGCTAAAAATAAGGTTAGAGACATCAGGGAAAAAGTGCCTAGAAGTAGTAAAAACATTCATTGAATGTTCGGTTTTGGGTCTTTGTTAATTATTGGTAAAAGTTTAAAATTGCGATTGTAGCAAATCTTTAAACATGAATGTTCCTAGCTATGAATAGTAAGTAAACAGCAACAATTTAGAAAAAAGACACTGCCTTTATATGCCTTCAGAAAAGTGGAAAAATAAAAATTTGTTATTTATATAGTATTGTGATATACTTTAGGCAAAAAGATGAAGATGTTTAACTATATAAAAAGATGAAGCAAACTGTATAAGGAGATGAAAAGGAAACCATATGTTTTACACATAGAGGCATGAGAGATATTAAAAAACCTATATGATATTGCTGAATGATTAGAGTTGTTAAGACCAAAGAAGAAAAGTGACAAATTCAGTAACATTTACCCAGTGCTCTTAGGGTGTGTATCCATCCATACCTGTAAGCACTAGTGTCCTTTCTTATTATCCAACTTTGGATTAAACACTTACCTGCCTTTAGACAGAGTACAGCATTTTAGCTTTAGTTTTTATTCTGTACTATAATACAGAGATGCTTTCTAGACTGTTGGGTTGTATAGTGCTATTTGAAATCAACATTGAATGAACTTGCACTGGTACTACTCAATCTGCTTCTTTTAGTTTTGTCTTCCCCCTCAGCTAGTGATGATTTTTAGCTGCCAGTAGAATTTATATGGTTTTCTTCCTCCTAAAAACAAACAAAAATGAAAACAAAACAAAAAACCCCTTTGTATCGATTGAGTTTGTTTCATCAGTAACTTTTTTTAGACATGTACTATGCAAATATGTTGGAGAGTAACTATTACCCTTTAGAACTAGTCTATTTCATGACTCAGGTCTTATTTATATTTTTTGATTGCAGTCAGACGTTGGATTGCTGGACAGTTGATGTTTTTACTGAATTTCAGATATCTAGGATGAAGAGGTCTTGCGACTTTCTTTGGACTTCCTGCTCCCTCTGCCTTTGCTTCAACAGAGAGCAGTGGGAGATACAGTGGTTAAAAGTGTGGAATTCTGTGCCTGTCTGTGGCACTTTGTAACTCTGGGCAGGCCGTTCAGTTTCTCTGTCCCTCAGGTTTCTCCTCTTTACGATGGGATAATACTAATTCTTTATAGAGTGGGTATTTTTGAAGATTAAATGAATTAATACATCTAAGCACTTGGAAGAGTGCCTGGACATAGTAAGCACTCAATAAATATTACCTTTTTCTTCTTCTTCTTATTGCTATACTATTATTTATCAATTTTCAGTTTTCTCTCCCTTAATTGCTCCTTTCCTAATGTCTCTGCCTAAACTGTAAATTCTGGGTTTGGACCTCACCCTTATAGTGCCTCTCTCATTATGGAAAGGTTCCTTTCATATGGTCAGTGGAATAACTCTTGGATAATTTCCAAGAAAAGGGAATATTTGATTTTCCTGCAGTCCTTATGAAATAAGAAACCAGAGTGGTCAGTACCCTATTTACCTATTGTATTAATTTGGACTCTTTGGTTGCAAGAAACAGAAACCATATGAAACATGAATTACTGAATTTGTTGTAAGAATTTATATGTGTCTCAGTTAGAAGCCAAAGAATGGAGCCAGGCCTCCTAAATAGTGTAGAACAAGGTAGTAGAAAACTGCCAGGAACCCAGAGAACCTTCTCTGGCTGTGTGTGCCACCAAGTGTGTATGGGAAGAGTGGCTACAGCACAGCTCAGGAATAGTTTCCCTCTCCTCCAGAGACCAGTCCAGGCAGAGCCTACAGTTCTAGTCAGTTCTAAATTCCCAAGGAGTTAGCCTGTTGGCCTGTTTCGGGTCCGGGTGTCCTCTTCTGTGACTAGAGAGCAGGGACAAACAGCAGAAACAGAAAACGTGGCTGCCAGGAGCTCACATCTGGGCAGGTAGAGCAGACAGCCCGACAGGGGTCTCATTACCCAGATGTGCGCCAGGCTGAACTCGGTCTCTTTCCTCTTCTAGAATATCTCCAGGGAAGACACAGTAAATTTTTTTTTTTTAAATCAGAATGATTTAATTTGTGTTTCAGCTTCCTTGAATTCTGCTCCGTCCTTCATACAGCTCTCGGTTCTAGTGATTTATACAGGCAAACTCCAGTTGCAAATTATAAGAGACATGTTATAAATTTCTGTCCTGCCGCAGATGTTTGTCTCAGATGAAAATAAGCAGAACATATGCTACTTATTAGCTAATTAGAATTACAAGCTGGCTGGCCCTTTTCCAGAAGTAAAAGAGTTTGATGCTCAAGATACTTATTACATTAAGAAGTTTACTTAGAACTTAGACCCTGGTTTTTTGGTGATACTATGGACCTTGTTGTCTTTTGTAGAGAGAGAGGTTACCCCCACGCTTCCATCACACATTCCTGTTTAGTAGTATGGAGAGTTAAGAATGTGGTAGAGTGGGACAGATTTTTTTTTTTTTTTTTATTGGGATGTCACTTTTTGGAAGCAGTAGACAAGCAGTGTTTCCCAGTCTTCATGGTCTGGGTGGAATTAGCAGACCTATTTAAGGGAAATTACATGTTTCATAATGAAACATCCATTTTAATATAGCCAATGATTGATTGAATTAAATATTAATAAATTCACAGTATGCCCATTTGGTATTAATATTCAAGTGAAGGGTCCCCTATTTTTGTAAGCTTTGGTCTTTGGCTATTGACTGTGAACTTTTTGTAGTTGGTCCTAAAAGTAATAGCCTAATAGACTGTGGATGGATCAGCACATGAAAAAAAGTACTTGATTACAGTAAGGATAGGGATTCGAAAATGTCTTTAGGGTGGGTCAGTAGGATAGTTGTCATGTGTAAAGGGTGCTTTTATAGTCTTTATGTGCTGGGAAAGCCAAAGGGAGACGTTAGTTGGAATTCAATAAATTAATGAGTTGTATTTCTCAACAAGAAGTTCCGTCAGAGTCAAAAACAAAACCTTTGAAGAAAAGGAAAGGTGTGTATTTATTTGGTTGATAAATCGATGACATTGACTTTTAATGTGTATTTTAAATTTGATAACATGTTAGAGGTTAGGCATTAATTCAGTATTGCTTTGACTCTAAGAATTTAAAATGCATAATCTATAAACCAAAAACATAACTTTTCTTTTTACCAATAAATATAAGATCTTGAACAAAGTTCAGAAATCATTCAACTTCTGTTATGTGTTTGACTTACAAGGCTCTTGTCTCTATAGGATTCTTTACAAGGTCCATGTTTATTCTTTTCTGTAAGATTAATTCAGAAGTTAGAAAATGTGTCTCTGATACCATTTTGGTCTGAAACAAAGGTAACCTTGAAATGAAACTTGCTTTTTAAAGAAAAAAAATTAAATTACCAAAATGTAATTTCTCTTAGAAGATATTAAATGTTGATTGATATCAACTTATAAGTGATCAGAAATCACAATATTCACAAAGCTCTGGAACTCAGGGTTGAGGTGTTCACACACCATTTTGTTTCATTTCCCTTGTCCATTATGACGGTGTAGGAGTAAAATGACCTCATCTGTCTTTACTGTTTTGAATTTTGTTGTGAAAATTGTATTTTATTAAAAATAAACCTTTTCGGGCTTCCCTGGTGGCGCAGTGGTCGAGAGTCTGCCTGCTGACGCAGGGGACATGGGTTCGTGCCCCGGTCCGGGAGGATCCCACATGCCGCGGAGTGGCTGGGCCCGTGAGCCATGGCCCCTGAGCCTGCGTGTCTGGAGCCTGTGCTCTGCAACGGGAGAGGCTACAACAGTGAGAAGCCTGCATACCGCAAAAAAAAAAAAAAAACTTTTGTAGTCACATTTTACTGGCTGCTCTAGTCACGTGTGCATTGTCATCTCCAAACCCTCCCATGGGTTTCTGGAAACAGCCCTCTGCCACTCTGTAAGGCCCTTTAGCAGCCTGTCTTGAAATGTGGTTTTACCATTGGCATCAGAGTTACCCGGGGGTGCCCCCTCAAAATGCACCTGCCTTAGCCCCATCCCAGACCTGTGGGAGGGGCCCAGGAACATGCATTTTATAAAAGTTTCCTGGGTAAATCTTTATTATGTACATTAAATTTTGAGAACCTACTGCACTAGCACACAAAAGTCAGTTGGAGGCTTTGGAGTCAAACAGCTGGAAACTCTGCCTGGCCACTGGTAGCTTTGTGGCCTGGAGAAATAATTTCACCTCCAATACCCAATTCCCTCATTGATAACATGGAGATAAGAATAGTACCTCCCTCAGGTGTGATGCGAGGATCTGATACCTTCAAGGATGGAAAGCTCTTTGTACTGCCCAGCATGTGTTCAGGGCTCAAGAAATATTAGTAGTTGTCTTTTCTATAAGCATCTGCTGGTCACTCCATATTAAATGTACTGGGTACCAGGAAATCAAAGATCAATGAGACATAGTCCTTGTCAGTAAAATGCTTGTAGTGTCCTAGGGAGCCAGGTTTATGTGTTTTCATTTTTTTCTTGAGATTCATTTTCCTCCTCCCCATTCTAAAACTTTCAAGCTTTCAGAAAAGTTAAATGAATGGTACAATAAGCAACCCTATACTCCCTGGGTAGATTCAACAGTTATTGACATTTTGCCGCCTTTGCTGTCTCCTTGTTTCTGTGGGTCTTAGTCTCTGTCTCTCTGGCCAGGTGTGTGTCCCCCTGCTCTGCTTGGTTGGTCTATGGGTCTTTATCTCTCTCTCTGTCCCTCTTAGTCAGTTTTGGACTCTTTCTAACTGCAGTTGGGTGATCTTGGTCTCAGTGTCTTTCTGTCTCTATTGCTCTACTTTTATTTTCTGAATCATTTGAAACCTACCACATTATGACATTTCACCTGTAAACGCTTAAACATGAATCTTCTAGAAATAGACATTTTTATATATCTTTATCACATATATTTACCAATATCTTTGTCACACCTGAGAAAATTAATAAATCTTAAACAATATATATAGTTCCTATTCAGATTACCCTAATTGTTCCCCAAACATATTTCATCTATATGCTATTTTTTCCTTTTCAAACTAGGATCCTATCCTCACATGATGCGTTTGGTTCTGTCTTTTTAGTCTCTTCATCTAGAACAAATAACTCCTTCTCGCCCCCTCCTTTATTTTTTTAATGACAGTAACTTTTTGAAGAGTCTAGGCCAGTGTTCTCATAAAATGTCTACTCTTAAAGTTTGTCTGATTGTTTCCCCTTGGTTTTATTTAACACCTTCCTTCACTCCTTGTATTTCACGTAAACTGTGAAAGTGTGAGTTCTTAGGTTGAGATTAAACGTTCGTCCTTGTGTCCTTCATACTGCGTCAGCTGGGGAGGCACAGTGTCAGGGTGTCCCACCTGAGTGCATGGGAATTGCCAGATCATTTCCAATTTTTTTTTTTTGCCTTTGTAATTGCTTAGTAATCTGTGGAGTGTTTATTAGGCACTTTACAAATATCCAGTTCCCCAACACTCCTATGCCCTTTGGTTTTAAGCATACTTTGATGGCCTTTACATACAATGGGTGTTGCAAAATCATGATTTTTCTAATTCTGTAATTGCACTTACATTTATTGGTATTCCTCTGTAAAAAGAACTTACCTTCCCTCCTGTTTCCCTCCCTCCTACCACAGCTCTTTAGTATCACTGTGGACTCATGGATTAATTTTTTTCTAATTTAATTTCTTAGAACCCATAGTAGTCATCGGTCTTCTTGATGTTGACATTTTTTCAGACTTGCCTGGGGAGAGCCAGCCTCCTCTGCCAGGTGCTGTGTGCTTTTGACATGACCCCATTAGTGCTTCTGTGCCATTTAGAACAGCATGTCATAGGCTCACCTTGTACCTCTCTTGTTCAAAGATTTGGGAATCACCCCTTTCTCTAAAAATCCCTGGTTTCTTATAGCAGGTATTAGACTGTAGAAAGCATGCTTGCTGCTGGAGTGTTGCTTCTTCTGGGAAGTGTGTGTGTGTGTGTGTGTGTGTGTGTGTGTGTGTTTGTAAAATCATGAGTGCATTCAGGATGTATATTATCCTTCAATAAATAAAAAGATGTTAGAAATTATGAGTTCATGCAGATATTTCTAGTCAAAATTTAGTAGTTTAGAACTTTTGTCTTTTTGCTTCGATTATATATATATTATTTTAAAAATAAATTTATTTATTTTTAAATTTATTTATATATTTTTGCTGTGTTGGGTCTTCGTTTCTGTGTGAGGGCTTTCTCTAGTTGTGGCAAGCGGGGGCCACTCTTCATCGCAGTGCGTGGGCCTCTCACTGTCGCGGCCTCTCGTTGCGAAGCACAGGCTCCAGACGCGCAGGCTCAGTAGTTGTGGCTCACAGGCCTAGTTGCTCCGCGGCATGTGGGATCCTCCCAGACCAGGGCTCGAACCCGTGTCCCCTGCATTAGCAGGCAGATCCTCAACCACTGCGCCACCAGGGAAGCCCTATTTATTTATTTATTTTTGGCTGCATTGGGTCTTCATTGCTGCACGCGGTCTTTCTCTAGTTGCAGTGTGCAGGCTTCTCATTTCAGTGACTTCTCTTGTGGAGCACGGGCTCTAGGCATGCGGGCTTTGGTAGTTGTGGCACGCGGGCTCAGTAGTTGTGGCTCGCGGGCTCTAGAGCGCTGGCTCAGTAGTTGTGGCACATGGGCTTAGTTGCTCCGCGCCATGTGGGATCTTCACGGACCAGGGCTCGAACCCGTGTCCCCTGCATTGGCAGGCGGATTCTTAACCACTGCACCACCAGGGCAGTCCCTGTATTTATTTATTTTTTTAAAAAAATCTTTTTTTTGCGGTATGCAGGCCTCTCACTGTTGTGGCCTCTCCCGTTGCGGAGCACAGGCTCCGGATGCGCAGGCTCAGCAGCCATGGCTCACGGGCTCAGCCACTCCATGGCATGTGGGATCTTCCCGACCGGGGCACGAACCCATGTCCCCTGCATCGGCAGGCAGACTCTGAACCACTGCGCCACCAGGGAAGCCCTCTGTATTTATATTTTATCTCTTTTCATTATAGGGAAAATCTTGGCTTCCAATTATATTAATATATTGACTATTTGATAAATACATACATATAAAATATGTCATAAAATTATAATGTCAATATTACTATCAATAATAAAGAGATTGAGTAAAATTTAAAATTTCTTTGCTTTTTCTTTGCCCTTAAATATATACCATATTACTGAAGTTTAAAATTTGAAATTATTCTAAGTAGTTCTTTATGTTAGCAATTTGATATACAATTAACTTAATTTGTTTCTATCTCTGTTTCTAGGATTTACTCTTCACATTTTTTAAGTTTAATTTTTGAATATGTAAAACATCTGTATGGTTTAAAAGTTAAAACTGTGTTTTAAAAAACTACTCCAAAGTCTTGATCCCATTTTCTCCCTATACCCTATTCATAGCTATTTCCTGTAGGCAGCTATTACCATTAATCTCTAGGTTTTTTCCCTTGCATTTCTTTTCTAAAAACGGGTTCATGTTTTGTATGTATTTTTTATTACCCTTTCTGCTACAGAGAAGTATTCTATATATACCATTCTGTATTCTACTGTTTTTGCTCAAGAAGTGATTTCCAGGAAATATTTTTCTTAGTTCACAGTGGTTGTCATTCTGCTTTAAAGCTCCATAGTACTCAGTTGTGGCTGTCTGTAGCACACACAGTTAATCCAAACCAGTTTCTTATTAGTGGACATTTGGGATGCCATAGTTAAGAACTTTGAACATTGTTTTCTCTAATGTTTGAGAAGATGTGTCTTCAGGATAGATTCCTAGAAGTAGGATTGTTGGATCAAGGGTAAATACATATGCAATTTTGTTAGATATTATTGAATTCCCTTCAGTAGCGGTTATGGCATTTTGCTTTCCCACCAGCAGTAATATGTGTGTCTGTGTGCCCACAGCCTCAGCGGAGAGTTTATTGTCAGCTTTTGTTTTTTTCCCAATCTGATTGTGAGAATTGATATCTCATGGTAGCTTTTATTTTTCTCTCATGAGTGAAACTGAGCACTTGTATTCATATTTTTAAGGCTCATTTTTATATTTCTATGAACTGTCTATTCAGAGGTTTTGCATCATAAGGGACTATTAGTCACCATTTTCTAGCAGTGAGTACCCTTTAATCTAAAGTAAATTGTCACTGTCACCTGGCTCTTTTGGTGCCAAATTCTTCCACTCCTTATCTTTACTGGGTGAGTTATATTTTGATTTTTTTTTTTACTTCTTATATTGAATGAATATTGTACACTAGCTGTTGAAAATGTGGATTTGGTTGTAAATTTGTTTTCTTCCCATAAAATGCAGACTACTACCAGGATTCATTTTTTAAAAATAGATCTGTGATTAAAGCCATAGCAGTTCACACTTATGATTTATAGAGTTGCATTATAAGAAAATTAAAGTATATTGAAGAAATAGGTAGCAGGACACTGGTAGTATGTTTGGGAGGTATCTTTAATAACGATATCATGAAGTTCTTAAGTTGAATTGCTTTAGTTAAACTGAGCGCTATTGAAGTAAATTTGTGTTTTAAAATGAGAGTGAAATGGAAAAATCAGCTAATTGCCTGGAAACTTATCCATGTAGGAGTTAGCTCAAAGTATGGAGGAACAGAAAGGGAACATTTAATTTCTAGAAATAATCATGGTAGAGTTTCTGGGTTGTACCTATTGGTTTTAATTGTTGTAAAGAAGCAAGCCATCTTGTATGGGACGTACTTATAGTCCTGTCAGCCTTTATTTAGTGAGGTAATAGTGAGAATATTTAAGGTTGTATTGATATTTATCAAAAGATATGGAAGTTATAAAATATTTGTCATCTTCATAGTATGTGTAGGTCAAGTAGTAGTTCTAATTTCTGGGAGGAAGGTCAAATATTCATTATTTTCCTTAACCATATTTAATTTATAAAACCAGCCAACAGTTGAAATTTTGTCTGTTGCTGTTTAGAACAGAGATTTATCTTAACTTTGATAGAGGAGTCAATGGCTGATATTGTTATGACTAAGGAAAAAGGTTTCTTATTTTCTTCTGAAAGTTTTGTTTCCATACTCATTTGGATTGGCTTCTGAAGGGCCATAAGGAGAAGGGGGTGCTGATTGCTTTAAATGTGTTCTTTCTCTGGCCATGTGGTAGGCACTGTTCTCTCCCTGTAGGCACCAGCAGACTCATTTTTATCAGAAGGCTACAACTGACAAACCTACTGTAAGAAAAAATGTACTTCCTGAACATTGATCTTGCTTTTATTTATTTTATAAATATATTTTTTTCTTGGCATATACCTATGTTTTCAAACCACAACAAATTGGAGAATACCTTGCAATATAAAAATTTAGTGTTTTGTATTCATTGCAGATTTTCTCAAATTATTAGATGGCCTTGAAATATTTAAAAACTAACTACCAATAGTTGGAGTCACACACAGTTTTGTAGAAAAACTTACATAAAACCACAACAGTACTTTTGTGCAAAGCAGATTTCTTTTTAACCTTTTAGCTATTTTTGTCCCAGAAAGGCATCTATTTAAAGGTTGACCATTGTAGATGATTACTATGAAATAACCTGTCTAAATGTTAACTGGCAACATTGAACAGCTCAGCTCTCTTGAAGCTGCCAGTGAGCAGAAGGCCAAGAGAGTTGTCATAAATTTCACAAGAGAAATCTTTGACCCTCTATCAATATTTATTTACTCTTACCTTATAAACAGCTTGATTATTTGGTTTTCTAGCTCATACTAGATTAGGAGCAATGCAGTGGTAGAGTAGGAAGGATGAGGTGGGGCAATGATAGAAAAAAGACACACCGTCAGCAGCAACTAGTGATGGTGGACAGAAAGACTAGAACCAGGAAAACTTGAACAAAATTCCATGGTTGACTTTCCTGTAGGGATAAACATTTAAATGAAAATAATAACAACACCAGTAGTAATAATAATTAACAAACACAAGTCCCCTCCCCTTCTCCTTTCTTCACACCTTAGTAACTCACCCACTAGCTTTCTGACGCTGGGCATATTAAACTCTGAATCCCATCTATAAAATGGGTTTGATATTACTGAAATCAACAGTCATTGTGAGGATTACGTAGCTGAGGTTACGTATTTCAAAACATTCAGCACAATATCTGGCACAAAGTAAATGTCCAACTAATGTCTGTCATTATTAGAATCTCGCAGGAGTTATGATCACTGTGCTTGTACTTTTTTTGGTTGCATTCCATCCAAAAAGTTCACAGTCATTTACTTGCAATCCACAAATCCAAAAAGCTCTGAAAATCATGTAAGTTTGTCACAAACTATCTTGGCCAAAAAACTGACACAAGCTGACAGGGTATGTAGAGTCTATATTTAACCTACTTTGTGCATGGATACTTTCATGTGTTTTATTTAGAAATGTGAAGACATTTGATAGTGGGGTGCTACCTCAGACCCTGCTAGAGGAATTGTGTGTGCATCTGTATTTTCTTTCTAAAATCTGAAAAATTCTGAATCCCAAGATACATGTAGGCCTAAGAGTTTTGGATGGGGGCTTATGGACCTGAGATATTAAATATATTTTTGAATTGAATTGACAGGAAAAATTCCCCATGATCTTATATAATGAGAAGACACTGTGGATATCAATGTTTGCTCACCTTAGGAATGTTGATTGAGCTCATAAACACAATTCACTGTATTCTCTTTCTCACCCTCACAGCAAAACGAAAAGGAGAGCTTGTTGAAGGAAAGGGATCACATTTTGTCCACTCTGGGCGAGACAAAGCAGAACCTAACTGGACTTTGCCAGCAAGTCTGTAAAGAAGCAGCTCTAAGTCAAGAACAAATACAGATACTCGCCAAGTACTCGGCCTCCGATTGCCCACTTTCCTTTTTAATTTCTGACAAAGGAAAGAGTACTCCCGATGGTGAGCTCACGTTACCATCGCTTTTGAGTTTGCCTGAAGGGCCTGCAGCTGGGCCGCCTGCTGGGGAGCAGAGCCCTCGCTATCCCAGTGCCAAGGGTGGTGAGGTGGGTGGTGCCTGGGGCCCGGAGTCCCGGGCAGCTGCCAGCGCCCCCTCGGAGCAGGCTGGGCCCGGGGAGCAGTGTCGCCAGAGTGGTGGCATCTCGGATTTCTGTCAGCAGATGACCGACAAATGTACTACTGATGAGTAAACTTGCTTCCACTTCCTTCAGACCGTCTCATTTTCTACTGAAGTTTTGACATTGTCTTGGAAGCCTGGCATAGCCATAGCCATCTGTCTCTTAACAATATCGTTTTTCTCCCCTTGTAGTTTGCTGTTAAGGGAATTCCTCTGAAGTCAACCCTTGACTTTTCCTTGATTTCCACAGGAGATGCAGAAATGACTTGCCTCCTGGATACCGAAAAATCATATGTGGAAATGTAGTAAGGCTTTGAGAACTCACATGTTTTAAAGAGTAATAACTATTAGTAATGACTCTTCCCAGTATTAAAAATAAATAAGAAAATGAAAACTGTAGCGTATCAAACAACATTTAAACACCTTGAAACGTCGGCAGATAGTTCTTACTATCAAGAAGTAGCCTGCCAAAGTTTAATAATCCGACCTTCTTACAACATACTGGTTTAAAAGAAAATTTCTCCCCAAGTAACGCTGATAGGGTTCAGTGCTACTGAGAAGTAGGGTGTCAGCTCCTTGGAAACATTGGTGTAGAGCTGCGGCGTGAACACATGACGTAATCGTCTTGCCTGAATCCCGGCACTTTGCTCTTCAGCTCCTGTTAAAACCGGAGATTGGTTGGCCTGCACTGTGAGTCCTGAGCTACGCTGGGAATGGTTAGGAAACGGGCAGTCGGTGGGCTAAGGCAGAGGCTTCTGCTGCTCCTCAGTGTCGGCTCTCAAGGAGTTCTGGCTGCGTCAGCAGTAGATAAGTGTCATTTCCCTCTTTTCTCTTTTCAGTCTCTTCCACATCTGAGTCCATCATGATCTTTCTGTTTCCTGACATTCTTGTCACTTTGGAAGAAGAAATAAGACTCAGGATACAGTGGCATGAGCTCATGTGTTGGTAGCATTGTCTTAGCCTCCCTAGAATCATGGAGAGCTCCCCAGATACAAGGCTGTCGGCCTTCCCACCATAAGTCACCCATGCAAGGAAACCAGATATCGTGGGGTAAGAAGATTGCCTACATTGATCAGGAGTGGCAGTTCATTTTCCATCCTATTTTTTGAAGTCCTATGATTTCTTTGTAAAAAGCATTATGATAGAAAAAAATGTATCTACAGCAACCATGCAGGTTTGTGAAATAGGATGAAACTTGATCTTGTTCCATTGTGGGTTTGAATTTGGAAGCCAGATTTAATCTTGTTCTCTTCCCCAAATCTAGTATATAAGGGCACACAAATCATTTTGGACTTGGGCATTTTAAAATCAGTCTTTGTGTTTATTCAATCCTGTTTTACAATAGTGTTTTGATCATCTGAGCCCCTACCCCATAACATTTTACCATGGTTCTTAGCCATTCTGCTGTTGTTATAGGCTTGTTTGGGAGTCACACGAAAGCTATGAACCTCTCAATGACGAAAACAAAATTTCATATTCACATTCACAGAAACATTTGCAGAATCCAGTTTGAAAGGGTACAGAGAGTGATTTTTAGTGTTTGGATTAGAAAGTACTTCATTTCACCAACATGAGACACCTGAGAGGAGACTTTTGTAGATTGCATCCTGAGGCTAGTGAAGGGCTTGTGTAGCCGATGTGGGAGACCGTCACCTGCCGTGTAGGAATGAGTCGCAAGCCAGTAGGCCTCTGCTGTGAGGGGATGTGGGGACCAGACTTCATATTTCAGAGCAATTTGTCAAATGTTACCCTTTTTCATGGGGGCGGGTGGCGGCGTTGGGAAGATACTGCTAGTATCTTCAGTGGTTTGTATGTTATCTCTGTTATCAGCTTAGTTGTTGTAAGAGAAAACTGGTTGGGCCTTGTTTATTTTCTAGAGGCTTTTATAAGTACACTCAAGAATTTGTCAGGGAGAATGATAATTCAATGGTAATGCATCCCGTACTACAAAAGAATGATATGTGTACGTGTTTGTGTGTATATATATATACCCCCATGTAGCTATTTCTTTGATACTTGTAATTTTAAATTTTAACTTCAAAATATAAAATAATATAAAACCTTTTCTGGTTTACAAAATGCAAAATCTTATACAAGCCAATGGACTCCTTGATTTCCTACCTCAGTGTACACTCAACTGTTTGTCACATCAGTTTGTGTATGTGCAAATGTCAATCTTTTGCTTTAATTGCTACTGTAAATAACTGCTTTGAAAGATTACTTTCTATTTTATAAACCTAGTTGTCTCCAGAGTTTAAATACGATTTTTAGGGCACTTGGTTTAAATTTCTCTCTACATATAAACAGTTTAGCATTAAGGGTTTATTTTGATGATATTCTGATTATTGGCCAAGTGTAATGTTTCATAAAATATAGCATTACTTTTAATAGCCAGCATGTAATACAAGTAACTACACTACCTCATACCTATATCATTTTCAAGTTGTAATCCAGAGGGACAGATAGATAAAAAATTTTTTATCTTTGTCTTTTGGCCATAAAGTGGGGAAGTTTTTATATATTGCATAACATTACGCATTTATGCCTATTTTAACATTAACTTCTAAAGAAGTTTTTTCTAAGAAAATTTGTTTTAAGTTCATTTTTTTTTTTTGAGGCTGCCGAAGACAAATGACAGGATTATGTGTATACAGTGTATATCTTTTCCTTCATGCAGAATTTTGGCAAAGTGTTTTTCAGTTTGTATATTGCATATTTACATGATCATTGTTCCTTATTTTATGAGTTAGCCTTCTCACTGCTTGATGATTTTTAAAAAGCTGTTAGGTCTAACTTGATAAAATAACCATACCTTAAAATTTTTTTCATTATTTGAATCCTGCAGCTATAGCAAATATTTTGTCGTTAAGTTGTTATATTGAAAACAAATATGGATATAAATTTAAGTTCTCCATCTGTACATTTTATAACATAATTTACTATAGCTTAATGCTTAACTAATTTAAAATAAGGAATCAAATATATTTGGTGCAGTAGACGATACAGGTTGCATGTGGACACTCAGCCACATCAACAACTTGGAAAAAAAATCAAAAAATGGCAATGTTATAATGAATTCTCAGGTGAACTTTTTTCAGTTATGAAACATCTATTTTGAATCTGTAAATATTTTAACTGTTTTATTAAGGCATGTAATGAACTATTCTTTGAAACTTGTTGGGCAGAATGAAATTTCAAAGCCGTAATGGCAAAGATGGCATACTGATTGTAAAATAAACAGAAATAATAACGGCTATTGATTTTTTTGTATCTTTCATAATATAATTTTCTAACAATGCAATGAAACCACTAAATTAATATATCCATATCTGTTAAGATCATGTTTCATTAAAAGTGAACTTTCATAGTATTTAATTTACATTTTCTTCCTAATGTGCTTATCCAAATGTAGCAAAGCTAGAAATGTTAAATGTTGGTAATAAAATGACAGTTCAATAAAATTCTCTGAAATTGCTTCTGATTGACTAGAGCTGTACATTCCATTTCCATTTTTTCATCTCTCATAATGAGTCTACTAATTTTGGTCTTTTGATCAATAAACAGTATGACTCTGGCATTTGTATGAGAGAGTCTTTCATTAGTTGATTATCATGCCTGAAAAGAAAGTTCCCAGCAGTCGGGTGTTCAAAGAAGCACAGATTTTAGCCTTGCTTCTGATTTAATTTTAGTCTTTGGCTAGAGCTGTAGGGTTTTGTAAGGGGTAGTATCTCTTTCAGTCCTCAGTTTTAAAAAATTTATCTGTGGAGTCAATTCTACCATGTTACATTCAACTTCTAACCAGGCCATTGTAATCAAGCTTCGAGCAGCTGCCCAGAGCTGTCTGCATCCAGATCAGGGTCTTCTGATCCAATAATTGTGAGTCTCATCTGGGGGTGATATTGCATCCTGCGTGGAGGCTTAATTTTGGCCTTATGCATTGATCGTTTCTGGGGGAGAGACTTCACCATTGCATAGTGCCTTCATTTACATTTCCCCTTGCAGTGGTATTTCTGGCACCCAGGACAGATTGAGTGAGGGCTCCCTCTAGGGGCTCCGGGGCCGCACTCCTGTGTGAACAAGGATTTTCAGGCCTGAGCCTCAGTGATGTGTAGGCTGCCCCTTGCAAAGCAATGTTTAGACCTAAGAAAGCTGCCTCCCAGGGATAATTTTTCCTTCACGTGGACTTAAGCAATCCAGAGGCAACTAAAGACAAGCCACGTGGATCCAAAGCTGGTCCCTCTGCATTCCCTCCTTGGGCCTGCATGCAGAATGGAATTTGGGGCAGTAAGTGCAGTGTGGGTGACACTGGCCTGGCACTACCAGTTAACAGCTAGAAGAACCATACCACTACTCTCTAGGGCATTGGGACCCAGAGGCCTTGAAAAGAGCAGCAAAGCAACACATATTCTTCCCAGTTATGCCTAACAGCACTGTGGAGTCCTTTTCCCTGGAAACTCAGCAGTGGCGCCTTGAGACTACCTGCCTGGGCTGAAGGCTGGCTGCTGCTGGGCTTTTGCTTGTAAGGCTGCAGTGCTGCAGCTGTTTGGAGAGGAACCCACAGGCCTGCAGCCTGCAAGTTAATTTATGCCACGTTGCTCCCATTTTCCAAGGCCTCTTGCACTCCACTGGAGTGTGTGTGTGAGGGTGTTTCTGCCAACTGAATTTAAGTTCATAGGCGGTGATTCTGGCAAGTGGGCATTGACTGGAATCAGGAAAACTGACGCAAGGAATCTATGCGGGCCACTGAGCGTCTACCACGGCCTTTGGGTACACTGGGTTCTGTGTTCTGGGCATGTGACTTTTCCTGGGATAACTGCTCTGATGGTTGGATGTTGGCTCGTTTTCAAACCAGGTGGCACTGTGGCAAAGTACTGTGATAATGTTGTGTGTATCCTTATTACCTGAGTCACTTTAGGCTCTTGGCATGGAGCCATTACTTCTGAGTCCCTGAAGGAATGCCGTTAACCCTGTGAGGGGCAACCCACACCTCTGCTGAGGCCTTAGCGCCTGTGGCTTAAAGATGCCCACTCAGCCTTTTCAAAAGCCCAAGAAGGGCAGTTGGGACTCCACAGAAAGTCACGTTTTATGAGTAAAATACCATAAGCCACAATGACCCTCCAGGTTCAAAAGGCTCACGGACTGGATTAAAACCTCTCACCTAGGCTACCTGTGCTATTGTGAAAACCCACTGGGCCTAGTCCAAGCCTCCAGGCAACACCAAAGTTAAAATTCCCTGGCTTCCAGTGTGTACCATGGGGCCACGAGGTTCCAGATCACATGTATACTTCACTACCAAATTCTGTTCTGGTTTTGATTTCTCAGTATCTCTAAACACTGCCCCCCCCCAACCCCCTGCCCTGCTCCTCTGGGTTTCCAGAGGAGCATTTCATATTCCCTTCCTGGGTTATGAGCAATTAGAGGAATAAAATGAAGGAATGGTGGGTGGAAAACCAAAATAAAAACCTCAGTAAAGAGTAGTCAAACGAGTAGCTTAGAAAGCCTGATGTGAACTCCAGAATGAGGCACGTTTATGTTATCAGTTTGTTTCCTGTTGGAGGGAATTAACATTTCCCTACTCCTGGTTTCCGTGAAGAGAGATTTTCCTCTAAGCAGCACCACACCACCTATACTGCCTCTACTCTTATCAGCATGGTGGCAGGGATGAGTACAAGTGGTGCTACAGGTGTATCCCAAGAGGGAGAAGGGCCATGCCGAGTGGAGAACAGCCAGTTATTTTTTCCCAAATTCATTAATCAGCTCCCACCTCTCCAGGGACAGAGTGAGTAGAGAGATTAAGGGAGGATCTCCCAGAAGCCAGAGCGTAGGAGGTTAAGGGGAAAATGTGGAGAGGAATTACATGGAGGCAGTGAATCCGGGCTTTGGAAAGCTTACAAGGAGAGAAACAGCAAGGTATTCAAAAGAGAAGCAGGCTGCCATGAGGTCGTGAACCCAGCCTTCCCAGCCTCCCACTCTGCCCCTAGTGGGAACATAGGTTCAGGTTTAAAAACCAAGTATTATATGGGGATATATGTATATGTATAGCTGATTCTCTTTGTTACACAGCAGAAACTAACACAACATTGTAAAGCAATTATACTCCAATAAAGATGTTAAAAAATAAAAAATAAAAACAAAGTATTACCTTGTGCTTAAGCCCAAACACTTCTTTTTCCTCTCCTTCACCTGTTATTTGCACAGTTCTAGAAGTTTAAAAGAAAAGAGAATGGAAAACATTTAAAAAATTGATGATCGCGTATTTCTTTTTCATTTAAAAATAACTGTCTTTTCAGCAGACACTGTTTTCCTTCTCCCCACTTAGTTTACACTTACTCACTGTCCAGAAAGCCAGCTGTTTTCTAAACAGTTAATTTCCTTCTTTGAGGAGACTAGACCTTAATAATTTTCTAGATACCCTCTTGTTAAGCAAGTTTCTGGTGTGGTATTAATCTCTTGCGAGGAAATCCTGTGAATAATACCCAGAGCACTATTAAATATGGAAATATCCACTATAATTTAATCTTCCTAAAGTAATACCTCTTTGATCCATCTCAGAAACTTAGAGTCTTTTTGCTTTAGACTATTAATTTCAAAGAATTTTCCTCTGTGAAATAAGTATACTCTGTTTTGCTTGCTTTGATTTAAATGATAACCTTAAATGAACAGGACCAGTACTAGTATCTTTAAAATAAATTTTTCCAAAAAAAATAACTTTTTAAACACTGTGTTTTGGGCTTGTCAGAGATTTTTATCTGTGTTTTTAGAAGACCTCACCTACTGTGCTCAACACCTGATATTTGAGATGTCTGTTGTGGGAAATTGTGGAAAATTTAACCGGCCAAGAAGTCCTCCATACCATTCCTAGAAATCTGGGTATCTGCTCAGACAGCCCTGTTTCAGCCAACCAGATAAATGAGTAGCCTCTGGGAGGGGAGCTTGATGTGGAATCAAGGATGGGGTTTGAAGCTTACAAGAATGAGGAGTGGAGCCCATATAAGTTAAGGAGATCAAGCTGCCAAGATAAGCAAGAGAATTTGGCTAGTCCAAGCACTTCCTAGACTGGCCTTGTGTTCACTAGGGTCTGGGAGAGCCGACAGCTGCTAAAAAATGAAGTATGCACTTAAGGACTAAAGGAATTGCACAAGTTAGGCAATGACTCAGGCACAAATCCAGGCCTTTTCAGAAAGAGGACAATGGGGACGAATAGAAAGATTATGGACCTGGAGTTAAGACACATAGTTTTGAAGCCTGGTTTTGACACTTCATCACTGAACAGCCATAGGAAATTGCACTTCATTTCTCCCATGGTTTCCTTATCTGTGCGTCTTCTGGCCCTTGAGATCAAAGTCAGATTGACTCCAACTCATTCACACCCTATGGAAGTCCTCATCAGCTATTCAGCACATATTTATTAAATGCTCTCCCTAAATTGGGAAGGAGGGGTGGATTTCTCGAGAGTGAGCGTGGGTATTTGTGGCTGAATTGGCTTAGAGTCTCATGGTCACCCTGTCTTAGGCACCTGCTTCCAACCAAATAGTTCAGCTTATCTTTTCTTGTGCTGCATTTTACACGTTGTTGATGGAGCCATTAAACTCAATAACTCCCTTTAATTTCACCCAAATGAATAAATAAGGAGGTAAGTAAGCAAACAAACAAATAAAATACCTCTTGGCTAGGGGATTAAGGGTTACAAACTATTATGGGTCAAATAAGCTACGAGGATATATTGTACAATACAGGGACTATAGCCAGTATTTTATAATAACTGTAAATGGAGTATAACCTTTAAAAATTGTGAATTACTCTATTGTACACCTGTAGCATATAATATTGCACACCAACTATACTTCAATAAAAAAAATTACCTCTAGCACTAGACTTGTATGGGTAGAGTAGGCTTTATTGAAAAATTGGGAAATATATTTACTTCACAGCAATACAGACAGCTTCAATGTGAACGCTGTGAGATAGCTCTGTCTTGAGGTCTTCCCCACCACTGGGAGATTTTCACAGCCTGCCCAGCCTCCTGTTGGGTCTCAGCCTCATGCCACCCCTGGCTCCCCTCTCTTTCCTTCTCTTCCTGATTGCCCTGGGGAGCCCCCATTCAGCTCTCTCCAGTCTCAGCCTCTGAGGATGGCTTTGGACCATCTCCACTTACAAAACCACACAAGGGCTCAGCAGAACAGAGGGCATTTCATGGAGCGGGATCTGTCTCGTCTAGAGGGCAGCTCATTCATACACCCGACAAAATCCTAGTAAGCTCCGGCAGGAACGACTAAACATTGTTCTGGGCTCCAGGGATCCATTAAAGAAAGATGAAAACCTCTGTCCTCACTGAGTTTACATTCTAGTCCAGATAGATGGACAATAAGCAGAATTATAAAGCACAGAGTATATTAGATGATGAAAAGGGGCATGAGAAAAATAAGCACAGAAGGAAGAGCAGGGTGGCAGATTTGCACAGGTTGACAACGGAAAGTCATCCGAGAAGATGACATTTGGAAAAAGAACTGAAGGGCATTAAGTGAGTTTTAGTTGGTTATACATTGAAGATTATTTTTGGCTTAAGGTATAAAGAAAAAATAGAGAAAATACCAATCTAGTATGGCTATAGTAAAAAATCCAATGAAGCAATGTATGGAATAATTCCTTTCAGAAGACCAGTTAGTACGTAGCTAGCATGTAATAAGTTTTAGTCTTCTTATTATATAGACTGGTGCCCTCCAATATGGTACCTGCTAGCCACAAGAGGCTACTTTAACTTACATTAATTCAGATGAAGTAGTGTTAAACATTCAATTTCTCAGTCTCACTAGTCACATTTCAAATTCTCAATAGCCACATGTGGCTGGTGGCTGACATTTTGCACAGTGCAGACGTGGAACATTTCTATCATTGTAGAAAGCTCTATGGCATAGTGCTAAATAGACTAATGGTGATAAATCAAAGAAAATACAGGTTTATATATTATAGGAGTGTCATGGGACTCTGCTGTCTTAGAATTTCAGTTCAAGCCTCATAGCTGAGGACAGTGGGAGACAAGTGCTCCCACATATTAAAGAGGTTAGCATAGACACATCTGTGCAGGGCTTACTAGCGGAGGCCAAATGAGGCTTTTGGCCAGACAATCTCTGGTCTCCAGCCTGGATAAGAGAAGCCTCAGGGTTCACTGAGGGACTAGATTCTTTCCAATGAATTCATCAGAGAGTGCTGCGGAGTGTGTAAGGGGAGCTTCTGATCCTACAAGTCAAGTGAAGAGGCTGCCGGGCGAACCTCACACAGAGATATGGTGTCTGGTGGAAGGGGAGTCTGACATCCACTCCCGGCTGGATGTGTCTGAGCTGCAGAAACTTGTGTGACCCCCCCTTGGCTGCTCTCAGAGGTAAGTAGGAAAGGGTTCTTGGGTGAACCTGGTTTGTGTTCTTAAGAATTTGAGGGGGTCTGTGTGAACGGAGAGGTAACCGCCCCTCAGTGGAGGGGTCTAATGATGGGGAGGCTGTCTGAGTTGCCTGTGAGAATGGGTTGGGGAGAGATAGCAGAACAGCCTGCCCCACTGCTTGTGGCCACCACAAGCAGAGGAGCCCACACTGGTGCCGAGTATGTGCCACAGTGGGTAGGTAGGCTAAAGCCATGTAAGGACCTGCCTTCATAACAAGGGACAAAGTCTTTGTTTGTATGGTGAAGGCAAGTGTCTGGGTGGAGTCAGATGTCAGTTGGAATGTGCCTCATGCGCATCGCTGTGGAAGATCTCTGAGGAGACCACAGAGATGCCTCCCAAGGGAAAGCTGACATCTGGTTGCCTGCCTTGAAAGGGATCAACAGTAGAGAGAACATTAAATCAGGGGCCAATGAGAAGGAAGCAGAGTCAGGGAGTGAAAGAGCAGACCACATGACCAGTCCCTGGGGCGGATCCCAGAGCCATGAGACCAAGCAGGTGAGGTTAATGCAATTCACAAACTGGACGAGCAGGGCTGTGGGCCAGAGGCACTCACCTTGTCCAAAAAGGGACAGGTGCTACTCAGCTTCTACCATTTGTTGCAGTGCAGGTCCGGTGTTACCAGATCTTCAGGTTTTCAAAAGAAGCCAGACTGCTGGATGTTTGTGTGCAACTATGCGATTTTCAAAATACAGTACATATTTTGAACAGATTCTCTTCTGGGCTTTTGAACACCTGAAAATAAAATTATTCTTTTAGTCAAAAACAATGGTAAATTTTCGAGATTTGCCCGAGCTACCACCAGAGGGTAGGGAAGAGACATCACAGAATATCAGAAGCGATGGAAGAAAAACCAAACCATTATGGGATTTGGCCCATTTAATACGTAGGTATGTACAATATATAACTGAAAGATTTAGTTTCTATTTCAAGGTCCAGTATATACTGTTGCACAGAGGCATTTGCTAGTAAAATGTGCAGATTTTTTTCTCTCTTCCCTAATTATTGTCTTGTGGTCTGACTTTTTTTTTTTAATTTATTTTTGGCTGTGTTGGGTCTTTGCTGCGCACGGGCTTTCTCTAGTTGTGGTGAGCGGTGGCTTTCTCTAGTTGCGGTGTGCGGGCTTCTCATTGTGGTGGCTTCTCTTGTTGTGGAACACAGGCTCTAGGCACGCGGGCTTCAGTAGTTGTGGCATGCGGGCTCAGTAGTTGTGGTTCGCAGGATCTAGAGTACAGGCTCAGTAGTTGTGGCATGTGGGCTTGGTTGCTCCAAGGCATGTGGGATCTTCCTGGACCAGGGCTCGAACCCGTGTCCCCTGCATTGGCAGGCAGGTTCTTAACCACTGCACCACCAGGGAAGCCCTTGTGGTCTGACTTTTCTCTCCATCTCCCTCTCGTGAAACTGGTTTCTCAGATTCACTCTACAATTATCTGTTCTTCCCTGTTCTTCAAGTTCTCCACCATCGAACAGGGACTGTGAGAGTATCCTGGGGATAGCCACAGATTCTTTGACACTCCTCCATTGAAAAGTGTGATCTATGTTATGTCCTCTCTTCTTGAATCTGGGTGGACTTGTGACTGCATTCACCACCAATAGAACAACACTATAGAACTCTTTCTCTGAGATTTCTGAACCTAGGTCTCAAAAGGCCTTGTGACTGTTTTTTGTTTGTTTGTTTGTTTTTGGTTTTTTGCTTGTTTGTTTTTTACCAGGATACTTGCTTTTGGAGGCCCAAGTCACACAGAAAGGCCCTGCCTGTGTAGGCACACCCATTGACAGTACCAGCTGAGCCCAGCCTTCAAGTCATCCCAGGCTCAGTGCCAGATATGTGAGTAAAGAAGCGTCCAGATGATCCTAATCCCCAGTCATTCAAGCCATGTCCAGCTGTCTGAGTCTCCCCAGCTGAGGTCTCAGATATCAAGGAATAGAGACAAGCCATCTTGGGCCATGACTCACAGATTCCATGAGCATAAAGAAAAATGATAGTTATGCCACGAAGTTTTGAGGGTGGTTACATAGCAATAGATAACTGGAATGGTAGAACATCTGGACTCTAGACTCCAGCTGCCCTCCTGACCTCTCCACTTGGATATCTAATCATCATCTCAAACTTAATATAACTTAATATAATATTAAGTTAATATAAACTTAATATAACCAAGATAGGCTTTTGAATACATACTCTTTTGTGACCGGAATCCTGCTCCTCTTCCAGTCATTTCCACCTCAGTAAATTATCCCATTTGCTGGAGGCAAAATCCTTAGAACCATCCTTCTTTTTTCCTTTTACTTCATGTCTCATATCCAATCCACCAGCAATATCTGTTGGTTCTCCCACAGAAAGTAGCTTTAATCTGATTGAGTGGTCTTCTTACCTGATGTCAACAGTCTCACCTGAGCCATTCCCATCTCTCCACTGAGCCACTGAGCACTGAGATGCCTTCTAACTGGTCTCCTAGTTTCCCTCTTGTTCCTTTACATTCCATTCTACACAAAGGAAAGAGAGTGGCTTTTATGACATGTGAGCAGGTCATGTCTCTCCTCTGCTCAAAACGCTTCAGTGGTTTCCCTTTAATATATATATATATATATATATATATATATTTTTTTTTTTTTTAACTCTCTACCGTGGTCTTGCGTACTTTCTATCCCACTGATTACATTTCATATCACTCCCCTCTCTTGTCATTACCTTTCAGTGAGAGGTCCTCTCTCTGTTTTTTCAACTTGCCAAAGTTTTCCTCCTTCTCCTCTGCAGCATCTGAAAGGAGCTGGCCAAGAACTGGTTTAAGTATCCTTAGCTGACCACCAACCTCCAGCCTAAAAAGGTGGTTGAGAAGACTGACAGGAATTTGTTGGAGAAGATAGAGAATTTCTTTAGAAAATGTTATTATTGTGTTGGGAATCTAACCATCTTAAGCTTAGTGAGAGGGGCTATGAGGGACCCACTAGGTAAACCTTGATATAAGTCACCTGGAGTTTGGGGGATGCAAAGGATTGGTATCTGACTCATGAAAACAAAAAGCTAAAATAACCTTGGGGTGGGAGATGGATGGAACACCTGTGGCAGCAGACTAGAGGGCTGCATTTGGGAAGAAGTGGGATTTGCTTTGGTCTGGGTCAGAGTTGTAGGGTTCTAGCCACTAGATGTGGAATCCAAGGGAGGGCTATTTGTCTGGGGTCATTTCCAAAGGAATACTATGCAAGAGGGCTTCTGCCAGGTGGTGAGGCAGCTTTAAAAGGAAGAAGCTGAGATTTACCCTCAGGAACAGGAGCTGATGAGGGATTGCAAGTAGCCAACCAACAGATGTCTGAAAGATGAGCAGGAAGAATAATGATGTTTAAGAAAGAAGAATCTACTAAGGGGACAAGAAGGAACACCAGAGGAGAAGGAAAATCGAAGACAAGAATAACATGGAAGAGTGGTGTTGGGAATGAGATGCATTCCTTCTGTTAGATAAGGAATGAACATCTCCACTGGTGATGAAAGATGAGCAGGAAGTTGGGTAAAAAGGGTTGGGGAAGAGTGTCCTGAATCTAAATGATTGCGTGTGCAAAAGCTGAGGGATAAGAGTGGGGCTGATTTATTTGTAGACCTGAAATGTGTCTAGCATGATTAGATGCTCTGTGTGTGTGGTCAGGGTGATGATGACTCCAGGTTGGAGGAGTGGCATGAGATGGAGAAGGGTGAGAAGAGTCCAGCCCTCCTTAGGTATATTATGGGATTTGGAATTTATCTTAAAGACAATGGGAAACTTCTGAAAGATGTGATATGATCAGTCTTGTGTTTTAGGAAGTTTGCTTTGGCTGTAGTGAATAGAGTAGATGGTGGAGTCAAAGAGTGGAATTGGGGAGCTAAATAAAAGACCATGGCTGTAGTCAGACAAGGGATCATGGTGGGCTGGACTAAGGACGTGCTAGTGGGAAAACAAGACAGTAGCCAGATTCATGAAACAGGTAGGTAAAAGGTGACTGACTTGAGGTGGGGAGAAGGATTGGTAAATAAAAGGGCAGAAAAATCATGGACTATTCCCAGATTTCTTTCTTGAGTAACAGAGTAGAAGACGTTGCTATTCAATGAGGTGGTGAATACAAGATCAAAGCAGGTTTGAGGAACAGATGCTGATTTACAGCATGTGAGGCACAACGTGTGCTTCTGTGTGGAGAGGTCGATTTGATAGTTGATATATAATACTTGTGCCCAGGAGGAAGATTTGCACCCAAGCTTTACATTTATGCATTAACATATGATCTACTTTTGGAGCCATGTGAGTGGAGTGTGTACAGTGAGCAGAGAAGATAGTCCTGGACAGACCCCAAAGGAATAATGAGGTTTAAGAAAGAAGAATCTACGAAGGGGACAAGAAGGAACACCAGAGGAGAAGGAAAATTGAAAGACAAGAATAACATGGAAGAGTGGTGTTGGGAAGGAGATGCATTCCTTCTGTCAGATAAGGACCATACCTCTCCACTGGTGATGAGGTGCTCAGGGTGAGTCTGACCATGACCAAGTCTAGGGGGGACTAGGTGACCTGGTAAGTGAGAGGTGGAAAAGCAAAAACAGCTTGTGTAGAGAATGCTTGTTCTACCATGGCCAACAAACTTGTGAAAACATCTTCCAACTCAACTGATAACAAGGGAAGTTGAAATAAAACTATAGTCTTACAGCGAAAGATTTAAATGACTGCCAATCAAAATTGAATGTCAACAAGTAAGTGAAGAAATGAACACTACCAGTTGAGAGGTAAATTGGTACAAACTTCCTAGTGGTGTTTCCATAACATCTAAAGATTTATTCACAACATTTTTCAAGATGTTATGGTCTAGTTAGAAACACTTGGCTAAAAATGTATTTGATGGTGGTATCATGGTAGGATGCCAAAGGGCTTAGCATAGGGGACTCCCTGTATATTACAATGAATTCACTTTTTAAATTCATTTTTCTTATTGTGGTAAAATATACATAACATTTACCATTTTAACCATTTTCAGGTGTACAACTCGGTGGCATTAAGTACATTTACAATGTTTTATAACCATTATCACTATCCATTTCCAGAATTTTTCATCATCCAGACTAAAACCCTCTTCTCATTAAACAGTAACTCCCCAATCTCCCCTCCTCCCAGGCCCTGGTAGCCATCATTCTACTTTCTGTCTATGAATTTGACTACTTTCTGTCTATGAGTTTGACTACCTACTCTAGGTACCTCATATAAGTGGAATCATGTAATTGTCCTTTGTATCTGGCTTGTTTCACTTAACATAAAGTTTTCAATGTTCATCCATGTTGTAGCATGTCTCAGAACTTCATTCCTTTTTTAAGACTGAATAATATTCCACTGTAGGTATATATTACATTTTGTTTATCCATTCATTTGTTTCAGTGGAGAAGTTTTTCCTTTCCTTCCTTCCTTCTTTCCTTCCTTCCTTCCTTCCCCTCTCTCTCATTCTTTCTTTCTCTTTCTTTCTCTTTTCCTTCTTTCCTTCCTTCCTTTCTCTCTCTTTCTTTTCTCTCTCTCTTTCTTTTCTTTCTTTCTTTCTTTCTTTCTTTCTTTCTTTCTTTCTTTCTTTCTTTCTTTCTTTCTTTCTTTCTTTCTTTCTTTCTTTCTTTCTTTCTTTCTTTCTTTCTTTCCTTCTTTCTCCCTCCAGTTTCATTGAGATATAATTGACATACAGCACCGTGTAAGTTTAGGGTACACAGCATAATGACCTGACCCACATACACCATGGGATGATCACCACAATAAGTCGAGCAAACATCCATCATCTCATAGAGATAGAAAACAAAAGAAAAAGAAAAAAATTTCCTTGTGATGAGAACTTTTAGAATTTACTTTCTTAACAACTTTCATATATAACATACAGCACTGTTAATTATATTTATCATGATGTATGTTACATACCTAGTACTTATTTATCTTATAACTGGAAATTTATACCTTTGACTACCTTCATTCAATTCCCCCACCCCCAGCCCCCTGCCTCTGGTAACCACAAATCTGATCTCTTTTTCTACAAGTTTGTTTGTTTTTGAAGTATAATTGACCTACAACACTACACAGTTCCTGGTGTACAGCAGTGATTCAACACTCCCCTACACTACAAAATGATCACCATGAAAAGTCTAGTTACCATCTGTCAACACACAAAGGTATTATGTTATTATTGACTGTATTTCCCTCACTGTACATTTCATACTCATGACTCATTTATTTTGTAGCTGAAAGTGTGCACCTCTTAATCTCCCACACCTATTTCTCTCCTATTTCAATGGGGTTTTAAAATAAGGGTGGTTCTAGTATTAATTACTTAAAAAATTATGATATATTTACTGTTACAAGTATAGATAACAAAACAAAAACATCAGTATGTCTTTCATAGGGAATTATAAATAAAATCCAAATTAACATACTTTTTAGGGTGGGGGATGTGGGATGCAGATGAGTAAATTTAATGAATATACAGAGTGAATTGTTGGGTTAAAATAAGGAGAAAAGCAGTTATGTATGTTTCTCCATTGACTTCTGTATTTCTATGTATTCTTATCCACTAACTCCTGCTTCCTTTCAGGAGAGGGGATTTGTGTCCACTTTTAGGCACTTCAATTGCTGCAAACATAGACAAGTCCCTGTAGGAAGACTCCTGCATGGATGTGCTTCTCCATCCCATGGACTCATGACGTTGGAAGGAGGAAGAGAGCTGAATGACTCCAGGAAACCACCATGATGTTTGCTTTCCATTTTGGGGTAATGAGGGAGTATGGGTGTAGTTTTAGGGAGTTGATGTAATGTCTACTAACTGCATCATCACAGGAGAAAGGAACTGAAGTATGGACTAGTTGGTTTGGTAGAGGAATTAGCTAAAATTTCTAGGCATTTCTTTATGTAGGAGCTGAGTAAGTTGAATATTTTGAGCCCAACTTACAGAAAAACCTCCTATTACAGAAAAAATTGGGTGGTGTATATGTATACCATAACTTTGTTTGAATTAAGATTCTGAATTTAGCTTTCCCCCGGAAACTCCAAGATAACTAGAAATTTCAAAAAGAAATACTGCAGTCCTTTGGTTTGAAGGGGTTAAGTCATGGGCTCTTAAAAAACAGTTTCTTCCTTATTGTTCTGCTTGTTGCTTTTTTTCATTCTACATTATATATATATATATATATATATATATATATATATATTTAAATTAATTAATTAATTTGTTTATTTATTTTTGGCTGCATTGGGTCTTCCTTGCTGCGTGCAGGCTTTTCTCTAGCGGCGAGAGGGGGCTACTCTTCACTGTGGTGCACGGGCTTCTCATTGCGGTGGCTTCTCTTGTTGCGGAGCATGGGCTCTAGGCATGCGGGCTTCAGTAGTTGTGGTGCTTGGGCTCAGTGGTTGTGGCACACGGGCTTGGTTGCTCCGAGGCATGTGGGATCTTCCCGGACCAGGGCTCGGCCCATGTCCCCTGCATTGGCAGGCTGGTTCTTGACCACTGTGCCACCGGGGAAGTCCCTACATTATATTTTAAAGATATATACAAATTACATAAAGAGATCTAATTTAAACAACTGCTTCATAATATTACATTATATTTTGTATTTAAATTATGCAGTTGTGTGGATGGATATATAAATTGTGTCCAGTTTTTTTCTCTATTTTAAACAATGCCACAGTGAACACCTAAAAAAACAAACGAAAGAAACCAGTTTCTTTTATGAGAAAGCTGTGTCCTCTTATTGAGGCTCTATTAGAGAAATTGCTTTTCAGTAGTAAGGAAGATTTTAGAAGTAGGAAGAATTAATCACAACTAGTTATACTAACTTAGAATGGATTTTGTTTCCTCCTTTAATTTTTTTTGCTTGTAAGAGAACATTTGAGGCCTACTTCTGACTACATAGAACTGTAGAGAGCAATGTGCTTTTAATATAATTTCTGTTAAATAATTTATTCTCCAATTCCTTGTTAGCTTTTACAGGAATTTATTACATATAATAGTTTAATAGGTGGCTGGCTAGATATGAGATATATTAAATGAGAAGGTTTTCTATTTATCTCCAGTATTTGGCTAGAAAATATCCTGATAAAAAGGCTTTCCAATACATAATGATAAAAGCAAAATAGCCATTTCTAGAAATAAAATTCTAGTGAGAAATGGCTGGAACTTATTCAAAATAAATTGAAAACCTGTTTTTGAGAGTTGTAAAGGAAAATGTAAATAAATGGAACACTGTACCACATTTCTGAATGGGAAGAAGTGTGTATTAGCTTGGGCTATCATAACAAAAGACCACAGAGTAGGTGGTTTACATAAGAGAAATTGATTTTCTCAAAGTTCTGAAGGCTTGGAAAAGCAATTTGCGATCTAATAGACTTTAGCCATAAACTAATACTACAAATTCCTCTATGTGCCAAGTAGTTCATCATAGCATTATTTAGCCTAGTAAATAGTAGTGAATAAACCTTTAGAAATGGAAAAAAAGTGAATCCCTATACATCTACTCAAAGCTAAGTTTATTGAGGGTTTATTCTGTGCCAGACACTACATTCAGCTCTTTTCATGATTTTTTCACTTAATCTTCACAATAACTTCAAAAGGTAGATATTATCCTTTTTTAGGAGTTTTACTAAGCTACTAAGCTGTTTATAATAAACATAGAATAACATGAAAAGTGCTTGTGACATACTAAACATAAAAGCAAGACACATGTATCGAGAATGATTATAACCATGCATATGAAATATGAATAGAAAAATAATGAATAGAATAGAAAATAATGAAAAGAAGTCCGTGAAAGGTGAACACATTCTTATTTATTCCAATTTGCTTTCATGGGTACACATGAATCTTAACCACACAATAACCACCACCACCACTATAAAACTATCAAACATGATTTTAAAAACAAAAACCAGAAAGAGAAAAATTTAAGGGTAGGTCAGCCAGAAATGTAAAAAAAGCAGGAAGTTATATTTCACTCAGCTAAAAGGTGAGATCTTGATGGTGGTCCCCAAGGCCTGCTGTGATGGGCTCCCTCCTCTCCTCTCTGGCTTAATCCCCCAGCTCGCCTCCTCTTTTGTGTCTCCAGGTCCACAGGCCTCTTCTTTCTCAGCACACCAGACACTGTCATTCCATGGGGCCTTGGTCCAAGGGGTCCCTCTTCCCAGAATTCTCTTCTTGCAGCTACCTCTAACACCTTTCCAGTTGACACTTACCCAGTGTCACTTTCTCAGTGAGGCTCCTCTAGTCAAGATTGCACCCTACCTCCATCCTACCATCCCACCTCCAACCTCTGTATCTTGTCCTTCATTTTCTCTTTCCATATCACCTGTCACCTTCCAACATACTAGAGAATTGACTTATTTCTTTTGCTTCATGTTTATTACCTGTCTCACTCCATTAGAATGTAAGCATCTCAAGGGCAGGAGATTTACACACAAATCCTAATCCACATTGCATCTCAAGTATCCAGGACAATGCCTGGAATCCAAAAATATTTGCTGAGTGTTGCCAAAGGTGCTGTCCTAGAGTAGAGAAAAGGCCTGAAGAGTGAAAAAAAAAAAAGATCCCAAGGTGAGTTCTGGGAAATACAAGCAGTGGCCTACTTGGAAAGTGATTATAGTAGATCTTACACTGTTTGACTTATCAGTACTGTTGATCTTATGACACCAACCCCACCAAGAATAATTGGGTTAAGACTTTGCGGTTGTGACATTTATGGCTTACTTCATCTAGGTTTTATTGTGCTTGCAAATAAGTCAATGTCTTACAGTGATTTTAACATGGGGAAAGGTCCACAGTAGTATACTTTCGAACGTATTTTGTTCTAGCCTTTTTTTATTGATACTCTGACTCTTTTCAATAGTTGTGGCTTTCTCAGAACTCTCTGCACCTTACCCTTTTTTCTTTCCAGCCATAGGTGGCAGCACACCACTGCCTACAATCAAATAAACGGCTGCGTTTGTAAGTCAGAGCTGTTGGTGGGGAAAGAGCAGCTAATGAATAATCAGTCCAAGCTGATTGGCAAATTAATGTCTTCATTAAGTGAACTAACCGGCTTCCTTTATAAACAAGGTCAGAGTATTTATAACCCAGTGCATTTCATAAAGCAAAATCCATCTACACTGATGTGAGTTCACTAAGGCACCCATGATTTATCTGCATGGAGCATATGCAAAACCTCACTTGGAAAACCATCTTTAATAAGGACTGGTACCATTCTGATGTAATCATTAATAAAAGGCACCCTTGCTATGCAGCCTCATTTTTCTCACACAAGGTAAATGAAAAAGTGAATACCTTAAACAGGAGCTACTATTATAAGATGATATTGGGTGGCCTGTTCCAAATTGAGTTCTTAGTAATAAAAAATAAAGTGTGATCCTTATTGATCAAATATATCTTTTGTCACTTAGGTTAGACAGAAACTTATTTCACATTTAGAGTATGCTGTACAGGTATGAAGTTTGATGTTTACCGTCTATGGTATGTCACATTTCAAGTGATTCAAATGCTTAATTTTGCCATCATTGTCAGAGAACTATGTGAGAGGTTCAGAAAATCTTCTCACAAGGTGATCAGGTGTCAGGGACATGGTGAATTTCTCTTTCTAGAACAGTGCTGTACAATAGAAATATAAGGCAAGCCACAAATATGAGCTGTATGTGTAATTGTAAATTTTCTAGAAGCCACACTGAAATATGTGAGAGGAAATTAATCTTAATTCTGTATTTTAGTGTCTTTAACCCAATATATCAAAAGTATTTAGCGGGTAATCAATATAAATATAATTGAGGTAGCCTACGTTCTTTTTTCACTCTAAGTATTTGAACTCTGGTGTCTATTTTACACTCACAGCTCATCTCTGTTCAGACTAGCCACATGTCCAGTGCTCAGTATCCACGTGTGGCCAGTGGGCACTGTGATATCCAGCTCAGCTCTAAAGATTTAGTATCTGTTATGGATTCAATTGTGTCCCCTCAAAATTCAGATGTTGAAGACCTAACCCCCAGTACCTCAGGAGGTGACCTTATTTGGAGATGAGATATTTACAGAGGTAATCAAGTTAAAATGAGACCATTAGGATGTGTCCAAATCCAATATGACTGATGTCCTTATAAAATGGGGAAATTTGGAGACAGACTCACACACAGGGAGAGTGCCATGTGAAGATGAAAACAGAGAAGGGGGTGATGTGCCTACCAGCCAAGGAGCACCAAAGATTGCAGGCAAGCTACCCGAAGCTAGAGGAGAGGCGTGGAACAGCCTCTGCCTCACGGCCCTCAGAAGGGACCGACGCTGCTGTCACCTTGATCGTGGACTTCTAGCCTCCAGAACTGTGAGACAATAAATTTCTGTTGCTTAAGTCACCCATTTTGTGGAAAGAAATACAGTTCCTGCTGTTGGTAGTGGGCACCTTGTTCCATCACTCTGCAGCTTTTCTTTTCCTACCTTGAAACTCCTCTCCTCTTTTTGCACTTTCTCCTCTGTTCTCACCACTCAGCCTCCCAGCATCCTCTCATGGAATCTCCTAGTATTTCCCTTCTATGCAGACAGGCTGGGAGTTTCCCCTTCAGTGAGCATGAGAGGGTCACATCCTGAGCAGTGAGAAAAGAAGGCTGATTTGCTTCAGGTCTCTAGCGGGGATGATATTACCCACTAGGCTGTCTCCCTAGAGCTGCTATAATGCAGGTCCAGTGCTGTTTGAGAAAGTGCTTTGAAAACCATAAATAACTGCATAGATGAGAATGAGTGTTTTGCAGGTGGGATGAAGTGTTTCTCAAATTATTTTCATTTCTTCTCCCTTTCATTATCTGGGATCCCCACTTCACAGAAGGAAATGAATCAAAGGGGAAAAGGCCGTGACACTTTCTTGCCATCTGGTAGTAGTGCACTTCTATTGGTTGTCTCTCCAGCACATAATGTACCTTTCTCCAGACACTGTGGAAGTTCCCTCCTCCCCCATTCACAAACCAGGTGCTGTGGGTGACATGGATCCCACTCCATCTCTAGAAATGGACCCCAACCTGTGTATATATATATATAGACACACACATATTCTATTAGTCTGTTTCTGTTTCTCTGGAGAACCCTGACTACATCCATTGCTCTTATTAATTCATGGCAAGGGGTCATAGTACTTAAAAAGATGAAAGGCAAGGGAGGAGACCTCTGGCACTTAACCCGATTTCCTACTGCAAATGTCAAGAGTTGGATCAACATATGCCCATAGTTATAAAGATGTTATATGATCCTTAAAGTCTTTAGCAGAATAATCCTGAAGGGCCCCAAAATTTCAGTCTTTGCTTTGCTCTAGTCTTATCCCAGCTGTTTCTACTAAGTACTCAATTATCTGCAGGCTGTTTTCAACTCATCATAGGTCCAAAGAGAGGCCATGGAAGCAGTATATCAGTAGAACTGTCCTTGGAAATAATGAAATTTGGAAATAATTTTTGTTGGCTTCGTAACTGAAAACTACTGATCCTCTGAACGCCCTTCCCAGGGAGGCCAGGCTGCTTACCCAGCCTCCTTCCACTTGGCTCTCTTAGATGTTTGGCTTTCAAATGCTGTTGTGTGCTTTCCCTTGACAAAAGCTGGCATTGCCTCCCCTCTTGTGAACTTCATTCCTATGGATCCTGTTCTTGGTGATCCTGCTTCGATTTTGGATGGATTTCTTTAGAGGCAGCCATCTGACATTCCAGGGTTCTCTGCTCTGTTGTGCTCTGCCTTGCTCACCAAAGATTATGGCTGTGGTTTTTCCTAGATCCTTGGAACCAGAATGTATGTGAAATTCTCCTCTTTGTACTCTGCTATGAGTCCTAATCCTTGTTGTATTTAATCCTTGTACTGTTTCTTTCTCCTTTGACTCACTTTTCTGGCTAGCTTCCTTCTATAGCTTCTCCCACTAGCTCAGTTCACCTGCCTTTGGTACCAAGTAATTTATTCTAATCCCTTGCCGGGAGCTGATGCTGGTGGCCAGATGGCAATAAGATGTTAAAGGCATCCTTTTAACCTGTGACTTGAGAGACAGCTCTCTTTACTTCCCTGGGAAAACAGTTCTTGTTTCTCTCAGTTGTGGTAAATGATATTTTAAAAAACTCTATTTCTTTCCTACTTGGATTTTAAAATATGTTTATTACCAAATTCACATTTTAAGATACAAAATTTATCATTTTTGCCTGAAACCAGCACCAGTACCCTGTTCTTAAAATACATAACTACTTAGTGACAGATGTGGGCCTTTGAAACAAGGTTGACAAGAGTATTCTTCCCTGGGACTTTTCAAACTAGGGTTCAGAGAGAGGAGCTACCTGTATGAGTCAGCTACTGCTGCATAACAAAAAACCCCATAAAATCTAAGTGACTTGAAACAGTGAGCATTTATTTAGCTCACACATTTACACATCTGCTGGGCAGGCTCTGCTGATCGCAGCTGGGCTCACCCAAGAGTCTTCAGGCTGGACCTGTGTGGACTGATTTAGGCTACAGCAGCTGGGGTGTCTCTAGTCCATACTTCAGGTTTGCATGTCTACTGCATGTGTCTCTTACCTTCCAGCAGACTAGCTGGGGAATGTTCCACAAGAGACCAAGTGAGAACATGCAAGTCTCAGAGACCTAGTCTCAGAAGTGGCACACCGTCATTTCTGCCCATGTGTTACTGGTCAAAGCAAGTCACGTGGACAAGCCCAAAGCCAGGGCAGAAGTATATACAGCCTGTGATCAGACCATGGCTAGTGTGTGGATATGTGGAGGGGTAAAGAATTGGGACCAGTCCTCCAATATACCACAGCTCCTTTCCTCTTTGGGTGTAGAGCTGTTGGGAATGAGCTCCATGTGCAGACGTCTGTCTACAGTAGGAGAAGACAAAGCCAAAGTCTAGACAGAAGAGATGGGAGAGAGTTCTAATAATATTCCCATTCTTAACAAGGTCTCTGATGATGCTCAGATGTTACACTTCTGACCTTTTTTTTTTATTATGGTGTGGGCTATACCCATAGCTCTTCAAACTCCCTTTTCTTGCATAAATTAGTGTAAGTTTGGTTTCTGTTACTTGCAATCAAAGGGTTATCTTCCATATACTATTTGTCTATATCAGAGGGCTTTTATATAAAAATAAGCTTTCTTTATCCCAATGCGAAGTTTCTTAGGTTTACTTTTGGAAGGTTAAAATCTCTTCAAATTAGAAACAAGCATTAATATCTATATTTCATGAAGTTTATTAGTTGATCAAATTAAACTGGACTAAAGAAGTTTCAAATAAAAATGTCATCTAATATTGCAGTAAAAATTATTCATATTCAGTGTAAATTGAGAAAGGCATATAAAAACAGCTAGTACATGGGGCTTCACTGGTGGCGCAGTGGTTGAGAGTCTGCCTGCTGATGCAGGGGACACGGGTTCGTGCCCCGGTCCGGGAAGACCCCACATGCCACGGAGCGGCTGGGCCCGTGAGCCATGGCCGCTGAGCCTGTGCGTCCAGAGCCTGTGCTCTGCAACGGGAGAGGCCCACCTACCGCAAAAAACAAAAACAAACAAACAAACAAAAACTAGTACAAAGTGATAATATTTATATTTTTAACTCAGGAATTTTATCCTGAGTTATATAGTTGTACAGGTTTTAACCATGTTAATTAAGACAATTGTATAAAATATTGAATTTTATCCCTGGAAATTTACCTCAGTTAAATAATCTAACACAAGCAAAGATCCATAAGCATGAAGCAGTTTATGACAACTTCATTTATAATACTAGGTAAAGCAAACTATCTAAATTAAGAGAATGCTTTAATAAATTATGTCACTTTATCAAGATGGAATATTATATAGTTTTTAACCATGTTAAGACAATTATATAAAATATTGAAATATCTTTATGACCTAAGTGAAAAAGCAGAACATAAAATAGTATTTACATGAATATTCAAACTATGTATATATGATCACCCAAGAAGTACCCACTTTACACATATATATTCACATCCACAATAAGCACAACACACACACACACACACACACACATATACATACACACATACGGTCATTATCTTTTGGAGTACATTGGAGACAAATTGTATTTTGAATCTACCTGTAATTTTCTTTTGCCCAGATAGAAGATATTCATCATCTTTGAGTAAAATTACTCTTCAGTGGGCTCATTATTTATGCAAAGTCAAAATTCTATTATAGAATCAAGCAACTGGAACTATACATAGTAAACAACTCTGAATAAAATTATCACAGCTGAATTCACTGTGAGCAGAATTGAATCTCTGTGGGGTTATGACGGTGTTGTTGTGAGTGAGGATGTGGTGGATGATGTCCTTTCAGTGAGGAAAAGGAGGTCAGGGAGCATACTCTGGGGACTGAGGGCTCATGATATTAGGTAGGTAGGTAGTAGGAAGAAAGCCTGTGGAAGGGGTATGGGTGATGGACTTACTTCAAGGAGCAGTGATATTTCCTATCCAGTACTATTGCTTTCTTTTCTTTTACTCCATTATAATTTCCTTGTTATTTTCAACCCTTCAATAAATTATCTTAAATGCTCATTAGGTATTGGCTGTACTTTTAGGAATTAAGGGAGGGGGTTGCAACTCTCCTTGAATACAGTAAGAGCCTGGCTTGCATGGAAAAGTGATAAGAAGTGCAGTGGAGAACTGAGGGGAAGTCCCTGGAGCATGGTCTAGAATCAGAGTTTACTTGTGGACCCCATAAGAATTCCATTGGTATGGTAGACTGTATTTCTGTTTGCCAAATATCTTATTTTTCCTCCATCTTTTGCCTTGGAAGGATTTTACTTTCCTACTGTATTGAACTAAGGAGAGGCCATTTAACTTGCTGTAGCCAATGAAATGTGGGCACAAGGAACATGTATCATTTCTAGGCAGAAGCATTAAGAATCAGTTGGTTCTGGAATGTTGCTGCTTCATTACCCTGGGTCCTGGAATGAAGGTGAGTTGGTCAAAGCCACAGCCAACTTTTGGTGACATGTTATATTAGTATGATGGTTAATTTTATGTGTCAAGTTGAGTAGATCACAGGGTGCCCAGATATTTGACTAAACATTATTTCTGGGTGTGTCTATAAGAGGGTTTCCAGATTATATTAGCATTTGAATGATGGGACTCAGTAAATTGCCCTCCTCACCATGGGTGGGTATCATCCAACCTGAATGGAACCTGAATAGAACAAGAGGAGGAAGGAAGAATTCTCCCATTTTCTCTGTTTCATTTCTTGAGCTAGGACATCTCATCTCATCTTCTCTTGCCCTTGAACTGGGATTTATACCACAAGCTCTCCTACTTCTCAGGACGTCAGATTCTAACTGAACTCCAAAACTAGTTTTCCTGGGTCTCCAGCTTGCATATTTTGGGGTGTCTTAGACTCCATAATCATATGAACCAATTCTCATTATCTATCTGTCATCTCTCTATCTATCTATCATCTACAATTTGTTCTGTTTCTCTGGAAAACCCTAACTAATGCAGTGGTATTTTGCACAGACACAAAGTAGAATATACAAGATGGAACCTCCTGTGTCATCCAGTAGGGGGCGTTGATCTGTATTATTTGGTATCTGCAATTGAAGAACCATGCGCCTTTGAGTTACTCTTTGACTTGTACTTGGACTATCATGTTCAGGCCCAAAAGTATATTTTGGCTCCTTTGAAGTGTCTTTTCCTCCACAGAAGTGGTGTATTTGTTAACTCTGTCACCAGCTTCAATCTCAAACTTTGCTTCTAATTTTTTCCCCTTATTTTATGTTCAGGGACTCTAGTGTTAGCTGTCAAACTAATTCAGAGAGAGTGTTTGATGAACCTCGGTTTGATTTGTACAGAATTGTCAAAAACGATATTTGAGAAAATGACTTCGCCCTTGACAAAACCTGAGAGTTTCTATCTTAACTATTTTCCAAATTTGTATGAATATTAGGAAGTCAATCTGAGTATTATGCTTTCCAGTGAAATGATTTGATTTTAGGCTGATCATTTCATGTACATTACAAAAACAATCCATACAATTCCACAAGAGCAGGGGGTTTCCCTGGTGACTCAGTGGTTGAGAGTCTGCCTGCCGATGCAGGGGACATGGGTTCGTGCCCCGGTCTGGGAAGATCCCACATGCCGCAGAGCGGCTGGGCCCCTGAGCCATGGCCGCTGAGCCTGCGCGTCTGGAGCCTGTGCTTCACAACGGAAGAGGCCACAACAGTGAGAGGCCCGCGTACAGCAAAAAAAAAAAAAAAAAAAAAGACACAAGAGCAGGGACCCAGATTGATGAGAAAGGCCTCATTAGTTCCAGTGGAGGGGGAGTTCATAGGCACTCCCACTGACAGTGGAGGCAGGCATTCTCTGCACTGGGGTGAGCAGCCTGAACCTTCACTCGGCAGGGCAGCCCCACAGATACTCGCACGTCTGCCCACATGTCTCTTGGTAAAGGCAAGTAGAGGAACCAAAACAATTACCTAGATAATTAAGGAAAAACAAACCTGTGTGTGGCAGGTAACTTGGGGAACTTCCACTCAATTTTCTAGGCAACCATTGAAATCCTTTGCCTCTCTGTTGTCAGCAGGAATGTGATCTGGCTCACAAGAGCTACTTCAACAATTATAATGCTCTCAGTTGGTAAATATTGCTTCACAGGGACTCCTCCTGTACTCATCAATCTAGAGTTTGAAATAGCTCCATGGGAATCTCAGGGCTGTGTCGTTCCCACTGAGTCATGGCAAAACCCCCAGTAACTGCTGTGAAAATGTTAGGCTATTTGTGAAACTTTGGAAATCAGCTTCTGGCAACTCTTGTTTTGTGATTCTGGGTGAGATGAGACCTACAACCTCACAGGCTGGGCAAAGGAAATTCCAGTTGTGATGGAGGCCAAGGAAGAAGATTTGCTGTCAGCCTCTATATGAGGCATTTGTTGCAGCTTACCTCCAACACCTTCCTATGAGGCAAGGTCCTACTACCCTCGCTTTAAAGATGAGAAAATGGAGCATCAACCAGGCACACACCGGTGAGTGACAAAACTAGAATTTCCACCCAGATCCCTTTGATTCCAAAGCTCTTTTTACTCTCCCAGTGGCTCTGGGAGAATCCAGGGCACCTATATTTTTAAAAAGCTCATAGTTGTTTCTGGTGTCCGTTGGACTGGAAACTGTATGTTAAGGCGATGGTTCTCAAAGTTTAGCATGTGTTAGAATCACCTGTAAGACTTGCAAACACACAGATGTCTGGTACGACACCTGGAGAGTCTGTCTGATTTGGGTCTGGGTTTCGGCCCAAGTATTTGCACTTCTAAACAAGTTCCCAAGTGATGCTGCTGCTGGTACCCAGGGACCACAGTGTGAGAACCACCGCTACATCCGGGACCTCAGAATTTGTGTGAAAATCAGCATAATGAGAATGAAATCAGATATCTACAAACTCACCTTAGAGAGAATGGTTCAGAATAAGTCTTAATAGTAAAACTAACACATTCTAGAGAGAATATGCCTATCATAGGAGGTTGGTCAGAAGAGAGGCATTAATTAATGGGGAAGAAAATATATCTTGACAGTTTCCCTCTGAAAGGAAGAGGTGATGAAAGGGTCAGTTTCTACCTTTCCTTCTGATTCTCTGGACACCAAGCAACCTCGTGAACGTTAATTCAATTAGCTTATTTGATTAACTTATTTTGTTTTCCAGGTGTCTGATATCTGAAGGATGGTTTCAAGCAGGACTATTTTTCAGGATGGGTGTCATTCATATTGAATTCTATGCAAATGGTGCCCCCTGGAGGAGAGGAAAATAATATCATCCTAAGTGAAGGATCTAGCATTGTTGGTTAAACATGATTTATGTGCCCCTGGAGTCTACTCCTTTCACATTCAACTAGCAAAACTGAGGACCAGTCCCAAGGGCCTATGAGAATACTCTCTCAGAGAGGCCTGCCCTTGAGAAAGATTTTCCTAGTCAATATTCCAAGTAACCCAGGACCTAAAATTCTTGAAACAAGTGAAAATGGTAGAAGGTCGTTAACAAATCCAAATGCCATCAGGATGTGTATCTTGCTTCTCTGTTTTGTGGGGATAAAATTATTTCAAGATTTGACTTACAAAGTAGGAATTGTGACTGAAACTGAAGCAAATGTTTATCTTCATGACAGAGCAAGAAGTCTCTTGGTTGGAACACGTTGGTACAGAAGGGTTATTCTACCATGAGCATAAAACCTGGAAGAGGCTCCATGTCTCATGACCCTCTTCCCCCCCACTGAAAGGTCAAATTTATTCTTTGTGTCCATGCTTTTCTATGACCTGCAACTTTTCCAAGAACCCCTGTATTCAAAGCATAGGTATACCACTTAACAGCTTTGTGTCCTTACTTAACCTTCCTGGGCCTTTGTTTCCTTACTTGTGGGATGATTATAAGGCTTACAGGTAGAGAGATAAAGATTGATAAAGCTGAGAGCAGTGATTGACACATCCTTGCGTTCTATAAATGTTACTCGCTACAGTGATTGTTCAGACATGCTTGTTAAGAATGCCCTGTGAACGATTTGTACATGTTGGATATTTAAGGGATTGCAAAGTATTTAATTAGTGGAGATAGTATGGAGGAGTCCAATCCACATCTACAATGGGTAGAGCTAGAAAGGCATGGAGGATAGTTAGATAAGAGAACCAGTAGACAGATGTGAACTCCAGAGGAGAGAGCTCATCTGGAAAGTAGGTTATCAGGAATATATGACTCCAATCTGATGATATAGAAGGAGCTGTGAATGTGGGAGGCGTATTTGGGAGAGAAAAAACAAACGTTGTTCATGCTTGTGTTACCTAAACTCTCCCCTCCCTTTTAAGGGTCATCTCCTTCTAATGAGAGTTGTTTCTAGTGCTGCTTGTAGACTACTAAGGTCCAGAAATCAATTTTTTCTAACATCGTTATTGGAGTATAATTGCTTTACAATGGTGTGTTAGTTTCTGCTGTATAACAAAGTGAATCAGCTATACATATACATGTTCCCATATCTCCTCCCTCTTGCGTCTCCCTCCCACCCTCCCTATCTCACCCCTCTAGGTGGTCACAAAGCACCGAGCTGATCTCCCTGTGCTATGCGGCTGCTTCCCACTAGCTATCTATTTTACATTTGGTACTGTATATATGTCCATGCCGCTCTCTCACTTCGTCCCAGCTTACCCTTCCCCCACTGTGTCCTCAAGTCCATTCTCTACATCTGCGCCTTTATTCCTGTCACTAGTTTCTTCAGAACCACAGAAATCAATTTATATGATCTGTGACCAGCATTAAAAAAACCAAAACAGAACAGAATATAAACAACCTGTCCATTCATTGCACATGGTGAGTAATATTGTTTTATAAAACTTTACTCAGTTATGCATATACATGTGTATAGGGTCATGATGTACAATGTATTTTTTTACTGTGGCTTTTGGTACAAGGAGTTTGGAAGTCACTGCTCCAGTGTATTCACTGGGGTGGGGAATTTTCTCTGCTCTTGCAGGGTCCTTCTTACCTATTCTCCAGGCTGCTTTTTTCTCCCCAGACTTTTCTGAGCCAAAGCAGATGTTGCCCTTCTAGTGGGGCTGGAGGCTCAGGACACCATCTAATGCAATCTTCCCAACTCTGCAAAATCCCAGAGATGATGGTGAGCCTGAAGGGATCTGTTCCCCTCTGTTTTTGTTTTTATGACTCAGTCCCTCACTTGTTTCAAACTTTTTATTAAAGTGTTGGAGAAACTATGAGAGAAATAATTTAAAGTTTGCTGCTTAACTTTACTTTTCCTGAAGTACAAGGAAAGAGTGTCCTGGAATTGAAATCCTGTGCAGGGGTCACTTCCTAGATGCTCCTGGTTTATCACTGTGATTCCCTGACCTCAGGGCCACATCCCTCACTGCAGGAGGGCTCTTCTTGCAATTTAAAACCTGCAAATATTTATTCATTTTGGGAGGAAAATGCTGCCTTGTACTCACAGAATTCCATACGTTTTCTATTTACTTCTGAATATTTTAAAAAAGCAGGTTAAGTTTAAAATACGCATTTCAGATCCATCTATGCCCTCCCCTCCTCCCAGCACTGGCCATGCTTTCCCAAGGAGACTTAGAGGAGGGAGAAAGCTTGGTCTGCTTTTTCACTTCTTATCCTCGACTTCTTAGGGCACCTTTCTCCTTGATTGCACAGGGGAGATGGAAAGGGACGAATCTGTCATTCCTGGTGTGCATTGGCCATCTCTTGGCTATTGCTTCTTAGGTTGAAATGGACCAAGTACAGATGCCCACTGAGGGCAGGCATCCCAGGCTGCTTCCTTCTTGGGGTACATGTGTGAGTTCTTCATGGACCCTTCAGGATCAGGACAGGGCTCCACATCTTGTTTCCATCCAATGCCTTAACAAGGGAGATTAACTCTAGCTCAACCTCTTTGAATCCCACCGCAGCTTTCACCACCAGCAATACACCCTGCTGTTTCCCATTGCTTGGGACATCCACCCTGTACGTGGCCCTCTTGTTTGAGGTACAATAAGACAGCTTAAGCCCAGCTACCTTCTGCAGTGTCCACCTGAGTCACTGAAGACTCAGGTTTCCTTCAAATACCACCTGGTAGGAGGGCTGGTTTCCCCACTGCTGGTCTCTCTCTCTGCCCTCTTGGTTCTCCTCTCCCCTGCTCAGAGATGTTCAGAGAGTGGGCAGATTAACATGTGTGCTCCATAAGCTGATGTCTCCCTGTGGTTCAAGATGCCTGTCTCCTCTTGTTTCTGACACCCCTACTGTCTATGAGAGCTCCCCATTTTTTCTTCCTCCATGGAAAACACCGAGGCTCTCAACTCTCTGCCAATGACTCACAATAAGGAATCTCTCCTCCTTCTCCTCTTCCTAGTTTTCTGCTTGTTTTGGGGTGGGGGGAATGGTTGAAAGCAGTACAGTTGGTTAAGTCTGGTCTATTAAAACGTCCTGGAGGGGTTCATGCCTCCAGATGTTGACAGCTCTTCTTAGAATGGGAGGTGCTTGATGTGTCTTCGCTTTCTGCTCCAGGTCTTGGTCGCCAATTTTGAGACAACAGAATTAGTATCATCGACACCCCACTGCACGTGGGACGAGAGATCTACATCATCTATCCTATCCATACTTTAAAGAGTTAAGCTGGGTGCTTGCTTCGGCAGCACATATACTAAAATTGGAACGATGCAGAGAAGATTAGCATGGCCCCTGCGCAAGGATGACCCACAAATTCGTGAATCGTTCCACATTTTTTTACAATGGAATATTACTCAGCCATAAAAAGGAACAAAATAGTACCATTTGTAGAGGTGTGGATGGACCTACAGTCTGTCATACAGAGTGAAGTAAGTCAGAAAGAGAAAAACAAATATTGTATAATATCGCTTATATGTGGAATCTAGAAAAATGGTACAGATGACCTTACTGGCAAAGAAGAAATAGTCACAGATGTAGAGCACAAACTTACGGTTACCAATAGGGGGAAGGGGGGCACTTGGGATGAATTGGGTGATTGGGATTGACATATACACTAATATGTATAAAATAGATAACTAATAAGAACCTGCTGTTTTTAAAGAAAACTGCCTTTATATTATTTAGCCATTTTAGTAAACAATTTACCATACTTGTGGTATGTCATATGTGAATTTTAGATATTTTTTCCCCAAATAGCATCTGTTAATTTACCACCATAGAAATAGGCTTAACTATTGTGAAAAATTCAAATGGTAAAAAAGGTACATTAAATGTCCACCCCTCTTTTTTTAACCTAAAGCAGATGTTACCCTGGAAGGGGGCAGGGGCAAATTAACATATGAAGTGGTAAGGACAGTGTCTCTGCTCTGACCACACCCAGAAATACCCCTGGAATGTCCATCACCATGACCTCTTGGCTGAGTCAAGGGGGTAACTCACATTATCAGTGGGGGTGGCAGTTCTCTTGCTGAAGCTATCAGAATTAATGCCCTTCCTCACAGATGTGGATGTAGAGAATGGACTTGAGGACATAGGGAGGGGGAAGGGAAAGCTGGGACAAAGTGAGAGAGTGGCATTGACATATATACACTACCAAACGTAAAATAGATAGCTAGTGGGAAGCAGCCACATAGCACAGGGAGATCAGCTCGGTGCTTTGTGACCACCTAGAGGGGTGGGATAGTGAGGGTAGGAGTGACGCTTAAGAGAGAGGGGATTTGGGGATATATGTATACATATAGCTGATTCACTTTGTTGTACAGCAGAAACTAACACAGCATTGTAAATCAACTTACTCCAATAAAAAATAATTTAAAAAATAAAATAATGAAAACTATGCAGTATAAAAAAATATAGTAAGATCGCTGGCTTTGTTGATTTATCTTACTGTTGCTTCCTGGGAAGCATCTGCCTGTGCCATACTCTTTTCAAAACTTTCTTTGTGGTCCCGTCTCTGTTCAGGGGCTATTCACTCCAACTTGTCTCTTAAAAGATCCCAGATTGTCATTGCTTGGATAGGCCCTCATACATGTGGGAACTGTACGATACCTCCTCTGGTTGCTGGGCCTAAATTTCCACAGAGGTGGGCGCCCCATTCTGGATCTGAACTACATCAGTATTGTAGCTACTCATTAAATTATAATTAACTTGGAAATGAGAGACTAAACATAGAAACAGACAACAGCCATACCCTATATAAAAATAGAACTCCGACCCACAACCTACAGCAACCTGCCAAGGAAACCAACCCTTTCATTGACAATAAACAGTCCAGGCAGCCAGCCTGCCATAAGTCAGACTTGTTAGAATTCAGACTACTATTTCTAATAACAATCTAAGAAGCTAAACAGTAACTTCTGTAACAGCCAGCCCCAAATGGGCAGGATTTGATTAAAAGCTGACAGCTTCCCAAATTTTTGTCCCCACTTCCAACTTAGGACCAACTAGAGAAAAACAAATATGCACCCCTAACCAATCACATAAGATACCTTGCTATGAGTTATCGCTCCTCCAGCTTCCCCAAGCCCACAGCCTCCAATCAGGGTACACGTGAAGCCTCCTTTTTTGTACAATCAAGCTTTCCTACACCTCTGCCTGCCTTTGCATCTTTGCCAAGATGCAAGTGACAGTGGCTGACTCTTTTTTTTTTTTTTTTTTGCGGTACGCGGGCCTTTCACTGCTGTGGCCTCTCCCGTTGCAGAGCACAGGCTCCGGACGCAGGCTCAGCGGCCATGGCTCACGGGCCCAGCCGCTCCACGGCATGTGGGATCCTCCCGGACCGGGGCACGAACCCGTGTCTCCTGCATCGGCAGGCGGACTCTCAACCACTGCGCCACCAGGGAAGCCCCTGACTCACTTCTTATCCGGGTTCTGAATAAATAGCCTTTGATTTTTCTCATTTGGTTGGTCTTTGTTTATTTCCACAGAAATAAAGTCAATTCTAACTATTTATATATGATAATAATAATAAAGGCCTTCAATAAAATTTAAGTAAGTTACGGTAGAGAGGGAAAATAAGAATTTTTTGTATTCCGTAAAAGTTTAAGGTGGGTGGGGTAGAGGGAGGAGAATGTTCCTTTTATAATCTTTTGAATTTCTTGGGTTCAATTTTCTGATTTTTCCTACTGCCACATAAATTTGTAATAAAACAGTCGACCATAAAATGTTGAACTTTGTTACTTTTAAGCTGAAAATTTTTTTGAAGCTTAAGGCAGCTATTTCTGCAAAAGATGACTTTTGGGTTTATTAATTAAAAAGAAGGCAGGGAGTATTTGAAATATTATTATCTGGGAGACTTTATTCTACATTTATAAATACAGTCTCACCACAATTAAGAGAAATTGAAAAGAGTTTGAAATATGGTGGTAGCTTAAAACTGAAAATAATTCTTTTTAGCATGAATAATTATCCCACCAGTTTTATAACCTAATAAAAATCATAGTAGAAGAAAAATCCTGGGCATTTTAATTATGAGAAATAACATGTATTCTGGGAAATTAGAAACATAACACACATATTCATACTTCAGAATCCTCATTCTAGAAATTCTTTCCCTGGAGATTTTCCAAAGAACTGGATTCCATGATCTGGCTTCTCTGCAGTACCCAGTAAACAGAGCTCAGTAAGAGGCATACCTGATTTTGAGTCCAAGTTTAGCAACAACATATTTCACATTTAAACTGAGATGCAGAGTAGAAATTCAGTCTTTGGACATCGTTTCCCTTATGTTTGTTCCTTTAAAAATATAGATTTTTCTTCTATACTCTAGACAGAGGCAGAGGAGAGAATATCCTTGTAATTTTTTCACTTTCTAGTAACCCCTTTAAAGTTAACTGTAGTATCACTTAGATACATACACATTACTCATATTATGATTTAAATCCTAAATCCTTCAGAGAATTCCTCCAAAACTCTCTTTCTGGGTGTCTCCATTGGTTGGTGTGCTTTGAAGAAAAGGACATCAAAGGTGTTCAACTAGCACTTGTTGATAGATTGACTCAATGCAAACCAATGTTAAATTAACCTCAATTTGGAAGATGTGCTGAAACAATAACAGTCATTTAACACTTGTTTTGTTAACACTTGTTTTGTATTATATGGCCTGTTTCACCCCACCTCCATGTTTTCTGTAATGAATTCACATTGACTGTGTGTCTTTTGATTTCTTAATTATTCACTTTCCTTCTTGTATAAAATGGGAATGTCTCATACACACTCAGCACTAGATTTTTAAGAATTAGAAGAATCTGCAGAACCCCCAAATTTACCCTTCGTTTGTGGGCATGACACTCCTCTACTTTTCACAAACTTTCCTGTGCACAGGGGTCACTTGGAGGACTTATTAAAACTTGGAGTGCTAGTTCCCACCCTAGAGCTTCTGATTCCATAGGTCTGGGATGGGGCCCAAGAACTTGCATGTTTAACTAGTTCCCACGTGATGCAGCTGCTCCCTGTCTTAGGACCACATGTTGAGATCTACTGCTATTATACCATGTGCAAGAAGTAAGAATTCTGCTGTGTGTGTTTGTGTGTGTGTGTGTCAGAAGTGGTGGCAATGGTGGTGATGGAGGTGGTAGTAGGGGTATGGTTTGACCAGGGCAGAATATGGACATAGGAAAGCTTGCAGGTGTAGATCATTGTGAGGAAGCTGTGGGGTGTTCTGGAATGAGCCCAGGTCCCAAAGGTGTGAGAGGGGAATTGAGAAAGAGAAAGCCTGATGTATTCCTGACTGCTGGATGCTTCTCCCATTTGGATTTCATTGGAATGAAACTCCTAAATGGTTTAAGCACCAGAGTGGCTGCTAAATTGTCATGTTTCAGACACACATACAATATTGGTATCTGCAGTTTATGCTCTCAGACTACATATTAAAACTCTGTGCAGTGGTGGAGTAGCTAGAGAAATATTTGTACCTTTGACTGCACACAGACACTACTTATGTTTCCTATTCTTCTGTTTTGTCTCAAGAAATCTGAGTCAGATGGTGTAATTGGTTGTGAAGCTTAATCCCATCATCATAGTCATTCACCTGCTTAAAGATGGGGGTGTATGGATGATTTAGCGAGTCTAGTAATCTGTTTATTCTCTCCCAAATGGTAAAGACAAGAAGCTCTTCACAGATTGCTGGATGGCTCCAGTTATTATGAATTCTTACAAAGACACGGCAAACAGGCAAATGTTAGCTCAGCAGAATAACAATACACATTGATATTTGGATCATTCTTGCATAGTATAAAATTGCAAGGGATTTCAGTTTCTGAAAGGACTTTATAAGCCTCAGGTCTCAACAGTCAGATTTTAATGGCACATTGTCTTTTTCATTTCAACTTTGTTTAAAATATTTTATTATGGAAAATTTCAAACATATTCAGAATTAGAGGGAAGCATATCGTGATGGTACTATCACCCAGCCCCAATAATTCTCAATATTTTGCCAATTGTGTTTAACCAGTCTGCACTCCTGGGCCACAGTAATTTTACTTATAAATACCTCATTTCTAACAGATATAGGCTTTAGAACAATATAACCACAATAGTATTATCACACCTAACAAAATTATTATTTGAAATATTATTCCAATCTGTGTTCAAATTTCTTCGATTGTCTCAAAATTTGTTAATTGTCCTATTTGTTCAATCAGGACCCAAACAAGGTCCTTTATAGAATTTGGTTGATTTATCTCTTATGTCTCTATTATTGTTTAACAGTTTCCTCTCCTTTTTTTTTTTTTTTTTTTTTACCAAGACATTTATTTATTGAAGAGATGAGTCATTTTTCCTGTTGATTTCCTGCATCCTGGACCGTTTTGGTTATATCTCTGTGGTATTGTTTAACTTGTTTCTACAACCCCATATTTCTTGTTAACTTGTAGCTGAGTCTACAACATGAAATTTAGGCTTAATTATGCTGGGGGAGGCAAGAATATTTCACAGGCAGTGTGGGTACTTGCTATTGTATCACATCAAGAGGGATGTAATACCTGTTTGTCCCACTTTTAGTGATGTTAAGATTGATCAGTGGGATTTAGGTGTCAACCTTTTCCTAATGGTCTTAACAGCCGTTGATGATTATTGTATAGATCCATTATTTCACTGGGGTTGCAAAATGACATTTTTCTAAGTTAATCATTCTTTCTGAATTAGCTGGACTTCTTTATCTGGTAAATATGAAAAACAGTTTATAAAGGAGAGGCAAGATAAATGCTTGATTCTGTACCTTAATCTGATTTCAGAATAATGAACCCAGCAATATATATATATATATATATATATATATATATATACACCCATATATTTTTATTTATTTAATTAAAGTATAGTTGATGTGCAATATTATATGTTATAGGTGTATAATATAATGATTCACAATTTTAAAGGTTATACTTCATTTATATTTATTATAAAGTATTGGCTATAGTCCATGTATTGTACAATATATCCTTGTAACCTATTTTATACATAGTAGTTTGTACCTCTTAATCCCCTACCCTTATATAGTCCTTCCTTCTCCTCACTGGTAACCACTAGTTTGTTCTCTGTATCTGTGAGTCTGCTTCTTTTTTGTTATATCACTAGTTGATTTTTTAGTTTCAACTTATAAGTGATATCATACAGTATTTGTCTTTATCTGACTAATTTCATTTAGCATAATACCCTCCAACTCATCCATATTGTTGCACAGGGCAAAATTTTATTCTTTTTTATGGCTGAGTAGTATTCCATTGTTTATGAGTACCACATCTTCTTAATCCATTCCTCTGTTGATGGACACTTAGGTTGCTTCCACATCTTGGCAATTGTAAATAACACTGCTATGAACATTGGGGTGCATGTATCTTTTTGAATTAGTGTTTTCAGTTTTTTTTTTGGATATATACTCAGGAGTATACACACAACCCCAGGAGTATACACACAACCCCATTTTTCAGTATATATGTCAAGGGGCCAAGACCCCGATCAGCACAATAAGTTATTTTGTACATTACAGTGCACATAAAAACAGAAGGAAAGACACTTTCTCAGAGAGGTTCATATTGCTCTGAAGGAGGCTGGAGCCCAGCACCCCAGGGCCATCATTAGCTGGACCCCTCCGCTTCTATGGTTGCAGTGGCCTCAGAGGCAGCTGTTTCCTCTAAACGATCCCCTGGCTTCTCCTCCTCCTTCTGGAAATAGAGGTCCGGGTACTTCTTCATGTACCCCTGCATGGCCCGGAACTGGTCTACACAGTCTGACCCCTTGACATCCTCCATGCTGTAGAGGAAGCAGGAAAAGGCCACCTTGAAAAGTTTCCCACACGGACCACTGGCCATCCGCCCAAGGCACGGGCAGTTCCAGTTGATGTCTCCATTTGGCAGGATCAGTTTCTTATCCTCATACAGATCATTGGGGCCTGTACGAGGAGAAGAGACCCCAGCTCCAACTGGCCACCAGCTCCAATTTGCTTGGAGTTTCATCGTCTTCTTTGGGAACAAATATGATTCAATCCTTCCCTTTCTGCTGGCAGTAGATCAGGGTGCAGGCTGGTGCTTCGACCGCACAGCAATGGTGGTGATGGCCTCCAGGTTCTGTCCATTTTTAAATCAGGTTGGTTTTTTTTGATATTGAGTCGTATGAGCTACTTATATATTTTAGATATTAACCTCTTATTAGTCATATCATTTGCAAGTATTTTCTCCCATTTAGTAGGCTGTCTTTTCGTTTGGTTGATGGTTTCCTTTTCTGTGCAAGAACTTTTAAGTTTAATTAGGTCCAATTTATTTATTTTCACTTTTGTTACCTTTGCCTTAGGAGAGAAATCCAAAAATATATTGCTATGATTTATGTCAAAGAGTGTTCTGCCTATGTTGTCTTCTAGGAATTTTATGGTTTCAGGTCTTATATTTAGGTCTTTAAACAATTTTGAGTCTATTTTTGTATATGTGTGAGGAAATGTTCTAATTTCACTCTTTTACATGTATCTGTCTGGTTTCCTCAGCACCATTCCTTGAAGAGTCTGTCTTTTCTCTATTTTATGTTCTGTCTCCTTTGCTGAAGATTAATTGACAATAGAGCATACGTTTATTTCTGGGATCTCTATTCTGTTCCATTGATCTATGTGTCTGTTTTTGTGACAGTAACATGCTGTTTTGATTACTGTGGCTTTGTAGTATAGTCTGAAGTCAGGGATCATGATACCTCCAGTTGTGTTCTTTTTTCTCAAGATTGCTTTGGCAATTCAGGGTCTTTTGTGTTTCCATATATATTTTAGGATTATTTGTCCTAGTTCTGTGAAAAATGTCATGGGTATTTTGATAGGTGTTGTGTTATTTTTGTAGATTGCTTTGGTTAGTGTGGACACTAACAATATCAATTCTTCCAATCCATGAACATGGGCTATTTTCCCATTTCTTTGGATCATCTTCAATTTCCTTCATCAATGTTTTATAGTTTTCAGAGTTAAGGTCTTCCATCTCCTTGGTATTTATTCCCAGGTATTTTATTCTTTTTGATGTGATTTTACATGGGATTGTTTCTTGCTTTCTCTTTGTGATTGTTCATTATTAGTGTATAGAAAAGCAATAGCTTTCTATGTATTAATCTTGTATCCTAAAACTTTACTGAATTCATTTATTAGTTCTAATAGTCCTTTGGTGTAAATTTTAGGGTTTTCTACATATAGTATCATGTCATCTGTAAATAGTGATGGTTTTACTTCTTCCCTTCCAATTTGGATGTCTTTTACTTCTTTTTCTAGTCTGATTGCTGTGACTAAGACTTCCAATACTATGTTAAATAGAACTGGTGAGAGTGGGCATGTGTGTTTTGTTCTTGACTTTGGATAAAAAGCTTTCAGCTTTTCATTGTTGAGTATGATGTTAGCTGTGCGTTTGTCATAAATGGCCTTTATTATTTTGATATATGTTCCCTCTATATCAACTTTGATAAGAGTTTTTATCATGAATGAATGTTGAATTTTTCTGCATCTATTGAGAAGATCATGTGATTTTTTCCTTCCTCTTGTTAATGTGGTGTATCACACTGATTGATTTGTGACTATTGATCCATTCTTGTATCTCTAGAATGAATCCCACTTGATCATGGTGCATAATCCTTTTATATATTGTTGAATTTGGTTTGCTAATTTTTTTTGTGTGTGTGTGTGGTACGCGGGCCTCTCACTGTTGTGGCCTCTCCCGTTGCAGAGCACAGGCTCCGGACACGCAGGCTCAGTGGCCATGGCTCACGGGCTCAGCTGCTCTGCGGCATGTGGGATCCTCCCGGACTGGGGCATGAACCCGTGTTCCCTGCATTGGCAGGCGGACCCTCAACCACTGCGCCACCAGGGAAGCTCTGGTTTGCTAATGTTTTGTTGAAGATTTTTGCATCTATGTTTGTCAGAGATATTGGCCAGTAATTTTCTTTTTGTGTAGTGTCTTTGTTTGATTTTGGTATTATGCTAATGGTGGCCTTGTAGAATGAATTTGGGAGTGTTACCTCTTCTTCAATTTTTTGCAATATTTTGAGAAGGATAGGTATTATCTCTTCTCTAAAAGTTTGTTAGAATTCCCCTGTGCATCTGTCCACTCCTGGACTTTTGTTTGCTGGGAGTTTTTATTATTATTATAAATTCAATTTCACTGCTAGTTTTTGGTTTGTTCAATTTGTCTATTTTTTCCTGATTCATTCTTGGAAGGTCGTATGTTTCCAGAAATTTGTCCATTTCTTCTAGGTTGACCAGTTCGTTGGCATATAACTGTTTATAGTATTGTTTTATGATATTTTTTGTATCTCTGTGATACCAGTTGTTATTTTTCCTCTTTCATTTCTCATTTTGTTTATCTGTGTCCTCTCTTTTTTTCTTGATGACTTTAGCTAAAAGTTTATTAATTTTGTTGATCTTTTCAAAAAAACAGCTCCTGGTTTTATCTTTTCTATTCTTTTAGGCTCTAATTTATTTCCTCTCTGATTGTTATTATTTCCTTTTTTTATGCTTACTTTGTGCTTTATTTTTTCTTCTTTTTCTAATTCCTTTAGATGGTAAGTTAGGTTGTTTGACATTTTTCTTGTTTCTTAGGGGCAGGCCTCTATCCTTGTAAACTTCCCTCTTAGAATTGCTTTTGCTATGTTTCATAGGTTTTGGAAAGTTGTGTTTCCATTTTTATTTGCCTCAAGGTATTTTCTGATTTTATCTTTGATTTCTTCATTGAGGGGTTTTTAGTAACATGTTTAGTCTCTTCATTTTGTGTTTTTCCCATTCTTCTTCTTCTAATTGATTTCTAGTTTCATACTGCTGTGATTGGAAAAAAATGCTTGATATAATTTCTATCCTCTTAAATTTGTTGAGACTTGTTTTGTGACCTAACATGTGATCTATCCTAGAGAACACCCCACATGCACTTGAAAAGAATGTGTATTCTGCTGTTTTTGGATGGAATGTCCTATAGATATATATTAAGTTCAACTGAACTAATATGTCATTTAAAACTACTATTTGTTGATTTTCTGTTGGATGATTTGTCCATTGATGTAAGTGAGGTGTTAAAGTCCCCTACTAATATTGTAATATTGTAAATTTCTCCATTTATCTGTTAATATTTGCTTTATATATTTACATACTTCTGTATTATGTGTATGTTTGTTAATGAGTGTTATATCCTCTTCCTTTATTGATCCCTTTATCATTATATAATGCCCTTCTTTGTCTTTTGTTACAGAATTCATTTTAAAGTCTGTTTTGCCTGATATGGTATTGCGACCCCTGCTTTCTTGTCATTTCCATTTGCATGAAATAGCTTATTCCATCCCTTCATTTTCAGTCTGTATGTGTCTTTAGCTCTGGAGAGGGTCTTATGTAAACAGCATATAGGTAGGTCTTATTATTTTTTAAATCCAATTAGCCAGCCTATGCCTTTGATTGGATCATTTAGTCCACTAGCATTTAAAGTAATTATTGGTAGGTATGTACTTATTGCCATTTTGTTACTTGTTTTCTGATTCCCATCTCAATTTTAAGAGGATTGTTCTTAAGCTCAGTATAACTGCTTTTATATCATTTTGGTTATTTTTAAAATAATGTACTTAGAACTAAAATATGCTTCTTATAGAAAATTTAGAGAATAAAGACTCACATAAAGATGAAAATGAAAATCATCTGTATTCTCCCCACTCAGAAGTACCCTTTAAACATTTTGTTGAGTTTCCTTCTACTTTTTTTCTCTTAGGTACATCATTAAACTTCCATGGTCTGCCATTATAATCACCCCCTCACATGTAGTCTCAACCCCTCTACTACTCTCACCTTCATCACACATGTCTAGTAAAACCTCAACCCCCCACCTTCTCTGCACCTGTGTCTGAGTAGCTGAATGTTACCAGAGAATATATAACTAAATTGATGTTTCCTTAATTTGATTATCTAAAATCACAACTTGCACATACTATGACCCAGAAACCCACTTATATTTCCCAGAATGATTTTATATGTTCTCCTCAAACCACCCACAACTCCTCCCTATTTTACCCTCACTCAGCTGTTGACCTTGCCTCATACTTAAGTGAAATAAAAGCCTTCAGATGATAACTCTAAAATTCCTAATGCAAACTTAACAAAGACTACCCTCATCAGCAGTTACCTTCACTTTTTCCCTTCTGTCATTATGGAGAGCCCTTTCTTCATCTTAGCCAATTCCAGGTCCTCCCTTTACCCTATGGATCCAGTGCTCTTTGACCTTTAAAAACACTTCACTTTGGTTATCCACTCTCCTTTTTATCAAATTTTCCATTCTTTACCAGATCAGTTTTGTAACCATATTCTAATTTTCCAACTTTATCTTAGAAACAACACCCAAAACAAACAATCAAACCTTAGTTCCATAGCTCCCTGAAGATTGGTTTCACTCATTTCCCCATTATCCTGCATAACCAAACTTCTCAAGAGTTGTTAAATGTATTGGTTCCACCTCCTAACTTTTCTTTAATCCATTCTAATATGGTTTCTACATTGCCCCACGACTATACTGAAATTTCTTGTCTCAGGATCACTGACAATGGTCACACAGCCATTTGCAATCTACACATCTCTGTCCTCTTATCCACCCTTTGAGCATTTGATGGGGTTGGCCATTTACTTCCTGAAACACTCTCTTCTCTTGGTTATCATTACATTATTGTTTCCTAGTTTTCCAAATGCACTGGCTTATTACATCAGTTTCCTTTTCCAGCTGGCTCCTATGCCTCCTCTGAAGTATTGGCAGTCCTCTGGTTTAAGTTGTGGATCCTCTTCTCTTCTTTTGCTTTTTCTCCCTGAGTGATCCTATTAATTCCCAGTCTTTAAAAAAATCAGTATGACTCAAGACTCCAAAGTTTATATCTCCAACCTAGATAATTTTTTTTCTGAGCACCATATACAATTTTGCTTACCTGATAGCTCAACCTGTATGTCTTACAGACACTTAAATCATATACATCTAAGATAAAACTTCTCATTTCTCTTCTGCAAGTGAATCCCTCCCCTATCTGTTCTATCCCAATAAATGGCACCATTATCCTTTAGTTGTTCAATTCAGAAACCTGAGTCAGTCCTGATTTTCTTTTCCCATAACCCTTATCCAAAGCACTGGTAACTTCATTTGATTCTACTCCCCAAAATATCTTGACCCTGTCTTTTCTCCATCTTCTTGGCTCCTGGTCATAGCCCATCCTTCACAGACTATGTTGACATCTCTTTGATGGTCTCTCTGATTCCACATTTGCTCCTCTACAATCCATTTCCACATCACAAGCAAGAGTGATCATCTTCTAGAATATAAATTAAACGTTCCTTAAAAACTGTAAGTGGCTTTTCATTATACTTGTAACAAGTTCAAACTCTTTACAAGAGCTGGATAGCTCTATAGATCTACCTCATTTGTCTCTGCTGATCTTTCCAACCTCAGGCTGCACTACTCCATCACTACACAAAAGCCACTCTTTTTCAAACACATCCAAATCTTTCCCACCTCAGGATGTTCATACGTGCTGTTCCCTCTGTTCTTTTCTCTCTACTGTTGCCTTGTGTGACTTCTTGTCTGTTGGAAATCAGCTTAAATATTGTCTTCTCTGCAGATGCCTTTTCTGACCAGTCTAACTAAAATAGGTAGAATTTCTATTCCATCCATTTGTGAGTGAAGTGATCTGAATACCTCTCAAATGCCAATTTTTAATCTTTTCTCTGAAAAAAATTTCTTCCCCTATTAGTGATATAAAGCCCAGTGATCTATTCTTGGAAAAGCCAATTTAAATATGAAATACTGACTGTGATATGATAACAGTTGTATGACAATAGACTTGGATTCAAATTTGAATTTGGACTTGTTACTTTTAAAATCAGCTCTTTCCTCTTCTGTTTCTTAATTAGCAGATAGATGATAAATCAAAGAGAATGAAATAAAGGGGAGATATAGTACGGTTGCTGAATGATAAGACAGCCTCGTAAAACGTCTTGCATTTAAGGGCAGAAGAATCATGAAGGAGAGGGACAAACATTCCTTAAATGCTTGCTCTGTATTAGGCACTATACTAGATACTTAACTAGCTGCTCTGACTTTAGGGCACTGCTAGGCCAAAGCCAGGGACTACTAACTCATAACATTTTAGAATTGGAAAGAATCTCACAGATCATTTGTTATGTAATGAACGTACCCATTATGAGATTCCTCTAGTAATACGTGATCTAGTGCTCTCCCAGTCTACGCTTGAACTCTCTACTTCCCACTGCAGCTCATTCCATGGTTAATAATTCTAATTACCAGAAAGTTTTAGCTTAATGGCATATAAATCTGTCTCCATGTAACTTCCACTCACTATTCCTGTTTCCATCCCTTGCAGCCAAACAGAGTTAGATGTCTCAGTCCATCCCATGGGTCTTCCAGGTATTAGAAGTTGGTCATCGAGTCACCCTCAGGGCTCCTCCAGGCCAAATATTATCAGTTGGGTTTGGACTTAGGGTTAGTGTGACTTGAGGCTGATTGGCCACAACCAGGATTCCTGCAGACTTCCTCCCTTCATTTTTCCCTGTGCCTCTGGGTCAAGTGTACATAGCTGAGATCACTTTGCAGCCCCTTCTCTCTAAATAATGACTTCTTTAGGCATAAGGCTGCTCCTATTATTATTGTCCATAGAATACCTGTTCTTTAAACGTCAGCATAGTACTTGTGCTATATGTATATTAACTTTAATCCACACAATATCCTTGGATAGTAGGTACTAGTTTGAAACATATGAAATTGTCATTTTTATACTTTAAAAATGGTTGAATATCAGCAACTTCAAATGGTGCATTTATTATTAACCTGATTTTATAGATGAGAAAAGCAGAGCCTTGGATATGTGATATATCTTGTTCAAGGCCACAAAGCCAAGAGCAGGGTGAGGTCTACCCCTACATCAGTCCAGCTCAAGAGGTGGCTCATTTGCTGCATGTGCTGCTTCTTTATGTACCACCTTGCCATTGCAGATGGGAGGATTCAAGGTAAAGACAAAGAGGCCACAGTCTTTTGTAATGCAGCATGGCAGAGTGGAAAGGAAACATTTGAGATAGTTGTATATTTGCTAAATACGTGTATTCCAGCACTTACTATTTGTGTGGCCTTGAGAAAGTTACCGAACCTCCCAGAAACCCAATGAGTGTATCTCTAAAATTGGGTTATTAATATTTAACTTGCAGTGCTTTTATGAGGATTCAGTGACTTGACGTTCTATCAAGCTCCCACCCCATACCTTCCTGTTGCCTGGCATATTGTGCTGTACGGTCTCAGCCCACTCACTCTCTCTTTTTCCTACATCAAGGGGCAGCTAACTTCTCCCTAAAAGGCCAATAGTAAATACTGCAGGCTTTGTTAGCCAAGAGGAAATATCCTCAGCTCTTCAAGAACCTGTTCTCACTAAAAGGCTATAGTTATCTGACCACTTTGAAAAACGTCAAAGCTATTCTTAGCTCACAGGCCATACCAAAACAGGTAGGTCAGGGGGCTGGAGTTTGCCAGCCTTCACACTAGCTGACTATTACGTAGTTTCTTCTCTCTTCTCAAGTCTCCAGCAGCTTCTAACTCATGTTCACTCTGAATGATTACATTGCTTCTTCTTTCATTGAGAAAAATAGAAACAATCAGAAAAGATGTAGCAGCAGTTCCCCTTGCCTTATTTATTGTGCCTGAATTCTCCTCCTTGTCCCTATAACTAAGGGTCTCTCTGGACTCCTGACACAATCTAGCCCTTCTGCTTGTGCACTTAATTCCATTGTCTCCTACTCTCAAGAACATTGCTCTAACAATTCTCCCCTAGCTCCTTCAAAGCACTAACATTTCTTCCTCCATTGAATCATTCCCATCAGTGAGCAAACATGCTGTGATTTTTCCCATCTTAAGAAAACTCTCCCTCGACCCCACTTCCTCCTGCACTTACCACTCATTCCCCATTTCTTGCAGTAAAACTCCATGAATGAATTAGCTATCTAGGCTAACTCTAATTTCTCTTTTCCTATTCTTTCTTCACTATCACCCCATCAGTAATGAACTCCAGGTTGTTTACATGAATGAGCAGTTGTCAATCCTCATCTAGTCTGATTTATCAGCAACATTTGCCATAGGATCATTCCTTTCTCCCTGAAACCCTCCTTCATGTGCCTTGTTGGGTACTAGACTCTACTTCTTTTCCTTCTTAACCACTGCTGCTTCTTCTCAGACTCTTTGCTATTCATCTTTATCTCAGGGATGAGTCCTTAGATCTCTCCTATTTTCTGTCTACGTTCTGTCTTGGAATGATCTTATATAGCCTTATAGCTTTATCTGTATGTTATGACTTCAATATGTATATTTCCACCCTAGGCCATTTCCTGAACTCCAGGTTTTTATATCTGACTGTCCATTTAACATCTCTACTCTGATATCTAATTGGTGTCTCAAACTCACCATGAGTTTGAGCTCCTGATATCCCCCCTCAACAAAATAGCCTTCTCTTCTAGTCTTTCTCATTTATGTAAACTGCAATTCCATTCTTTCAGTCACTCAGGCTAAAAACCTTAGCTTTATCCTCTTTAAAATTTTTTAGTCAACTTTTTGAATGTAATTTATGCCCAGTAAACTTTGTCCATTTCAAGTGTACAATTCAATGAATTTTGACTGATATATATACCAGGAAACCACTGCCACAATCAATATACAGAACATTTCTATCTCTCTTTGTCACCCATTCCTCTCTTTTCCCCTGTCCCCTAAAGAGCACTGATCTGCTTTCTGTCACTGTGGGGTTACTTTACGTTTTCTAGAATTTTATATAAATAGAACTCTACAGTGTGTACTCTTTGGTGTCTGTGTCTTTTACTTAGAATAAACATTTTGAGGTCCATTCTTGTCGTGTGTGTTGGTAGTTCACTTCTTTTTGTTGTGATTCATATTCCCTTATATGGATAATTGTTTATGCCTTCTCCAAGTGACGGACGTTTGGGTTGTGTCCAGTTTTTGGCTATTCTGAATAAAGCTGCTATGTACATTCAATAGAGGTCTTTGTTCAGACATTTGATTTCAGTTTTCTTGAGTAAATCACTTAGGTACAGAATGTCCCGGTAGTATGGTAGGTGTATTGGGTAACTTTTAAAGAAACTGTCAAACAGTGTTCCAAGGTAGTTGTGCCATTTCATATTCCCACCAGCAGTGTATCACAGTATGAGTTCCTGCACATCCTTGCCTGGCTACATCTTCAGCTGCTCTCTTTTTCTCATATCCAATCTGAAATTCCATCTATTAGAAAATCCTGTTGCCCAAATCTTCAAAATACACCTAGAATCCTATTCCTTCTCATCCTACTACTGCTACCATTTTGGTAGAAGACAGTCTCACTGGGTTTTTGCAATGGCTTCCTGCTTATGCCCTTCTGTATATTCAAAACACAGCAGTTGAAATACACTTGTTAAGTATAAGCAGTTTCTGTCACTCCACTGCTTAAACCCTTGGTGGTTGCCCTTCTCAGAGCAAATGCCAAGGGTTTTATCGTGGCCCATTTTCCTCTTCCTGATCTGTCCATTCCTAACGCCCTTAACTTTCCATGCTCCTACTTTTCTTTCTCTCCTTTCCTTCTCTCAATGATACCTTGAATACACCAAGTTTGTTCCCATCTCAGGGTCTTTGCACAGGCTGTTTTCTGGTCCCTTTCTTTCTCAGATACATATATGACTCCCATCTTTACTTCCTTCAGGTCTTTACTCTAAAATCCCTTTCTCTATGAGGATTTCCTTGATTCTCCCATTTAAAATCGCACCCATCCCACTCCTTAGTCCACTCTCCTACCTTATTTTTGCCATCGTGCTTATCATAGTTTGGTAGTCAATATACGTTTGTTGATCCTCATCTATGTGCCAATGACTATTCTAGGCACTTGAGAGGCAGTGTTAAATGAAACAGTCAAAAATCTCTATCATCCTGGAGTTTTCACATATTTTTTTTAATTTGTCTCGCTTCTCAATCATCTCCCATCCACAAGAATAAAAGCTCTGTGATAACAGGGATTATGTCTGTTTTGTTTAACGCTGTCTCACTACTGCCCAGAAAAAATGCTGGCACATAGTAGGATTTCAACAAATACCAGCTGTTGTCTTTTAATTTCATTTTTCCAAATAAAAAAGCAAACTCTGGTCCAAGCTTTATTAATGTAGAATAGATTACTGCAGTGTCCTACTTTGGACTTTGAGGGAATCTGCAGCCTGTGAAGATTGAAGACACAGTTGAATTGCTAATTAAAAAATGGAACCAGTTCAATTCTGTAGTCCTCTAAGAGTGGGTTTTAAACTCTGAAGTAGTATTAATCTAATTTTCTAGACTGCTTATCAAGAAAACTCCATTTCTCTGCAGACAACCTCTTCCAAGACCTTTGGATTGATGAGCAGCTGCCCGAGTGTTGAGCAATGAGGTGGGCTATTCTGCAGATTTCCCCTTCTTTAGAAATGTGCCTTTTAACACATTGTCTGGATTAATGTTTTCCAAAGTGTGTTCTCTTGACCACCTGCATTAGCACTGATCAACTCAAACCAGTGAATCAGGATCTCTAAGGGTAGGATTCTGAAATCTTCATTCTTTACAAACTCCTGATGTAGTTGGCTATTTGAAGTTTGAAATTATTTGTTTAAAAATTTGTCTGAGTTAGGACAACTGGGTCTAGGAGGATTGAATCACTGTAAATGAAGGCAGTATGGCAAGGATCCTCAGCAGGTGGATTGAGATGTTCAGGTGAGGGTTGGAAGATTTGATTGAAGCCAAAGGTTAGAAGTTTTAGTTTTGTCCTTGTTATGGGTTGAATGGTACCCCCCCCCAAATAAAGTCCCAACTCCCAGTACCTCAGAATGTTACCTGGTTTGAAATATAGTTGTTACAGATATAACTAGTTAAGATGAGGTCTTACTGGGATAGGTTGGATCCCTAATGCAATTTGATTGATGTCCTTACAAAAAGAACTCTGTGTAAAGACAGGGACACAGGAAAAATGCCATGTGAAGATGAAGGATTAGATGTTGCATCTACAAGCCAAGGGACACCAAAGATTGTCAGCAAACCACGAGAAGCTAGGGAAAGGCAAGGATGGATTCCTCTACAGGTTTCAGAGGGACCATGGCCCTGCCAACACCTTGATTTTGGACTTCCAGCCTCCAGAAATGAGCGACAATAAGTTTCTTTTGTTTTCAGTCCCCCAGTTTGTGGTACATTGTTTTGGCAGCCCTAGGGAACCAACATTGCCCTGTCCTTCAGTTATTTATCAAATAACTAAAAATATATTATTGAGGTGGGGTTATAGATAAAAGAAGAAGAGGCCAGAGTGACAACTTCAGGGACTTCTAGAGCTCAGGGAATTTTAAATGTAGGCTTGAAATTTTTCTAGAGTATAGACAGTCCAACGGAAGAATAAGGAAGCTAGAAAAAATGTTCACACCTACATGAAAGCTGATGTATGACAGAAATGGCACTGTTAGAAAGTGAGAAAGAGGTCAGCTAGTTAGTATATAGGGGTAAGAAATTTGGCTATCCATATACAAAACTAAAATTAGATTCCTACTTCATATAATAACAACAATAATAATAGTAATAATAATCACTTAAATGTATTTAATAGGTACTGTTCTAAGAGGTTTTTGCATATCCTAATTGCAACGTCACACTTATCTATCAATAAGTGCTGCTATTTTTATACCCATTTTACAGATTAAGAAACTAGGGCGTGTAGAGGTTAAGTGACAGGCTAAAATGTGATGGAGGTGAGATGTGAACTCAGGCAGTCTGGCTTCAGACTCCATGCTTTTAATCACTATGCCATACTAGTTCACACTTCATAAAGAAATCGAGTCAAGGTATATTAAAAATTTGACAGTGAAAATAAAACCAAAAAATTTAGGAGAAAACAAAGAATGTCTTTAAAGCTTCTAGCATGAAATAAATAAAACAGGAAAAATACGAATTATAAAAAATACGGATGGCATATACTACAATAAAAACTTTGTTCATCAAAAGACATCATAATAAGAGTGAAAAAGAGGTATTTTCAGCACGTATAATCAACAGAGGATTAAAATGCCGTGTATATAAGAAATTCTGCACATCACTAAGAAAAGGACAAACAACACAATAAAAAAAGTGGTCCATAAAAAGCACACACAGCAACATGGAACCTCACAGATGAGGAAACATAAATGACTAATAATCACTTGAAAAGATGATTATAATTTCACACCTATCACATTTGCAGAAATTTTAAAAACCTGCCAACACTATATTGTGATAAGGATATAAAGCAATGGCAATTCCTATACACAGCAGGAGGAATGTAAATTGGTGTAGCCACTTTGGAGGTCAGTTTTACAATATTTAGTAAAGTTGAAGATTCCCTTGCCTTATAACTCAGCAGTCCACAGGAATATACTCCAGGTCAACTTGCCCGTATAGTCAAGGAGACAAGAGACATGTTCACAGCAAAATGGTTTGTAATAGCAAATGCTTAGAAACAACCTATGTTGTCAACAGAAAAGTGAATTAACTCATGGTGGTGTGTTTATATAATGGGCTACTTACTATGCAGCACTGAAAGTTAATAAACTAGAGCCAAATATATTTATAGGAGAACTTTTAAACATAATGATGCTTGAGAAAAGAAAATCGCAGAATGTGTAAAAGTTAAAAACATAAGCAAAACTTACAAATCTTTAAAATATATAAAGGTTAACAAATTTAAAAAAAGAGTATATAAAGGTTAAAACATACAACACAACACAAAAATTGTTAAGGGCTACATAGAGACAGAATAAAAATACAACAAAAAAAAAAGATTGGAAAAGACAAACCCTAAATTCAGGACAGTGTTTACCTTTAGAATGAAGGTATATTTGTAATGCATAAACAAAGGCATTAAATATAATGGATTAGTACTATTTTATCTCTTAAAGTAGTGGTGGATGCATAGGGACTTATTTGTTATTTCCTTTTCTATGTCTTAAATCTTGCAAAAAATAATTTTTTTAAAAAGAAAAGATTATCTGGCAGCTATTGAGAGCTATAAGAAGTAAGCAAGTCATCTGAATGTCAAATGCTGGGGCTACAAGTCAGAAGAGGCAGGAAGTGGTCGTAGTCTTTGCTTCCTCTGATTCCCCCTCACTGCTCCTCTCTTATTCCAGAAAGATGGTCAGAAAAGAGAAATGCTGGAAAAATGTCTTTTTTCGTCTTTCTGAGATCCAGGTTCTTCATATTTTGGTTCCTTCCTCTTGGTTGGATAGGGCACTGTTTGGGTAAAGAGCATTCTTTTTGGAGTGAGTACTTCTTTTTTGCAGAGTCGCTGTGGTGTCTAGTCTTTTGTGTTTGACCAGCTCTTTCTGATTTAATATTTTCTGGTGTGCCTTTGCTTAACATGCTCTAAGGGAGCAAAGTCTCTCACAAATAAAGTGTGACTGACGTACAGCTAATATTCCTCCTCCACACCACCAAAGTGTCTTCTAGACAAGCAATAAATAAGAATCGAAGAGCTTGGTGTCTGGTGCCTCTGGAGGGTCTTATAGCATATCTCTGGGAATCCATTTGGTCTCAACCAAGAGGAAAAGCTGAAAAGAGGGACGTGTGTTTCACACAAATTAATAAACAATCTTGGCATTTCCTATGCTCTTCTATTCAGCAATGTCAACAGAAAATATCATTTTAGCTGTGGGTGTTGTCACTTAATGCTTTGCCCCAGTGAGTTTTGCCCAGGTATTTTAGTATAACGGGTAGAACAAATGTGAGTGCAGTTATTACTCTTTTTGTATTATTCCAATGATGTTGTTCCCTTACCAGCACTGTGGGTGCTTTCTTATTTGCAAAGGACCAATGGGGAGGAATAAAATGCAGCCAGTCAACCACTTTGTTTACATGAACTCAGAAGGATCCAACCTAGAAAACTCTTTCAAAAACTGGAAAAACAAAAACAATGCTTTCTCTCCCCTGAAAACTTATATTTCATAATAATCATTATTTTGGTCACAGTGGCAGGGAATTATCTTCCAGAGAATTTAGTATTTTTTATTGTTGTAGGGATTTTTTTTTGTTTGGTTTTGTCAATTGCTGTTCGTTTAACTTTGGTCCGCCTACTGAAATTGAATCTGGAGCTGAAGAATTGAAAGATTTTAATAACATTCTTAAAATACATGGCTTTATATAGTGGTAATAGGAGGGAGGTATTGCCTGGATATGGTAGTATTTGGCTCAAGGGACAGGTGTGATCTGAATATCTCCTTGTCTGCAGGACTATTCCTCTATAAAAGTTGTGATTAGGATGGACATGGGTGGGAGGACTTTCCCCTGAAACCCTGTTTATTGTGCATAAAAGATGCCTTAGACACCATTTAAAGCCTTTGTCCGGTTATTAAAATCTTGTGATGCTGGAATGGTGAATGTTATCACCTGGTTATCCATCTTCTAACAGCATCCAAAAACATTTTGCCAGACACATGACTGGATTTCTCCAGTAAACAATTTGTACTTTGCAGTCATCTGAATGAGAAGAGCTTTCCTATAGTGTTAGTTAATCCTTAGAAGCATATGTATTTTCCTAGATCACGTGCATTTGGTTACTTAGCAAAGAATGAATGAAAAAGTCCTTGTTAGGTGCGGTGTGTACAAGTAGATGTGACAGTCTTGTTCACACTCTTTATTAATATATAAAACAATGCCTGCCACATAATACACGCTCTTTACCCACTGAAGGCGAAGAAGAATGAATGAATGAATAGACGACAGATTGAATATGGGACTTTAACTGTCATGTTCTTCATAGTCATTCTTCTAACATTACAGAATACCAGTCCTGTATTCGATAACTACGGCTACTGGGAGATATGAAGAGCAGTAGGAAGTACCTAGAAAATAGAAAAGAAGGCAGCAGCTGGGAAGCATGGGCGGGTCAAAGGCCTCTAATCGTCTTGTGTTTTATATCCACAAGATTAAAGATTCCTTCTGAGTTTTGATTAAGGATGCATAGTTACAAGATTAATCGGCGAGTCAAATTAGAAAAGGTTTAACTTCAATCTCAGAATTAATCAAAGCTCCCCCTGCCATCCCCTCACTCACATTAAGCTGTCTTTACAACATGGGATTAGAGAAAACCATCTAAGACTTCGCATCCCCGGGCTCTCTGTTACCTCTTCTGTACAGCTGTCCTCATTCAGATCACAAACAATTCTCTTGTCAAGAATCAAAGCTCATTTCCCCTAGAAGTTTCTGTTTATACCCAGGCCTGGATTCATTCTGGTGCCTCTGCACATATTTATTTATTTTGGCGACCTGCGGTGTCCTGTATCATGCACCCGTCCTATGCATTGTCACGAAACATATTAAAACTTAGTACACTTGTCTGTGTCCAAAAACACCTCCTTAATCATTCCAGTAATTATGCAAACACTCCCATGGGGCTGGCTATAAACATGTCCTGCCCTTCCCGAGAAGACTTCTGACTCTCTCCTTGGAAGCCACGCCAAAGGAGTGTGGGCAGAATGCACAATTAATAACTCCACTGAGAAAAGGTTAATGTGGTCATGAGGCACCCAAGAAACAAAACTGCCATTGCTTTATTCAAGGCTGTAATTCAGACACAAGCTTGCATGGTAACAATAAAACAATTGGTTTTTTTTTTTTTTTTTTTTTTTTTTGCGGTACGCGGGCCTCTCACTGTTGTGGCCTCTCCCGTTGTGGAGCACAGGCTCTGGACACACGGGCTCAGCGGCCATGCCCCCCGGCCCAGCTGCTCCGCGGCATGTGGGATCTTCCTGGACCGGGGCACGAACCTGTGTCCCCTGCATCGGCAGGCGGACCCTCAACCACTGCGCCACCAGGGAAGCCCGACAATAAAACAGTTTTAAAGAAATAAATAAAAGGACCAGAAAGAGAGATGTGGATTTTAACTGTGACTGGATTCTAGATTTTGCAAATATATTTTCTTGACTGATGAACAATAAGAGCCATTGCCCTTTAAATGTGTCATTGGTTGCACGAACATGTAAAAGTCCAAGGAAATTCTATAGAGACTTTGCTACTTATGGCTCAAAACCTGCCCCCAAATTTCCTAAGCACATCGAACCCTTGGTGGTCCATATTTAGTATGGTCCCATCTCTTCAAGGGGTAAGAAGATCATGCTTAATCATGTAAGTTTTCCTTTCCCCTCTGTGGGAGGGGACCATGAGCTCAGAGAATCAGGGTCATTTAAAAAGGCCTATATCATCCGTCCCCACTTTTTCTGCCTTACTTAGTACCAAAGAAGACGAGGAAAAATGTAAAGAGTCAGACCTTAGGTTCTTACATAAGGTTCAAAAACACAAAAGAGAACTCATGATCGGGTCCTGATGTACAATCTCACAAAATAGAAAATGTCAGATATAAAGAGAATGGGAGTCCATTTAGTGCTAACGTGAACTCTTTAGGGAGCCTGGGATAAGGGAGAGCCATAGACTCTGACCTGTGGCAGCCAACACTGGCTGTTTATAACTGAATGAAGGAATGGATGCTTTGGATTGCCTGACCTCAAATCATTGAGATACCATTTTCATTTCAAAATGTCTGCAGGGCATGATGGGAGAATCCCTGAGAAACTAATGACATAGTCCTTCCAACCTCTATGTTTGGAATGTAGAAAGAAGAATCATCAGGCATCTGGGAATGGGGAGTAGTAGAGAAGGCCTTTATGGACAAGTAGAAAATAGTGGGCTTTATCTTTTAAACCACCTAGTCAATGGAGAATTTTGGACAGAGGAATAATGGGATAGAAGTGGTGTCTAAAAAATATGGATTTGGGTACAATATAACTTGAAGGATATCTGGGAAAGAGGCTAGTTCAGAATATTTTTTCAGTAATCTGTGTCTGAGAACATGAAATACTATTGGTTTGTCAGATGAGATCAACAAGGAGAGAAATAAGGGACTTTATTTTTCTTCATCTGTTGTATTTAAGCATGCTCTGTCCAATCCTCTCCCCTTACCCTTGGATGAAATCTGGGCAAGATCTCATAGCTTTCTTGTCCTTTTGCCTCATTGGACAAGTCCCATTCTACTGTCCAGTCTTAAACAGTTCAGTCCAGTCTTAACAAAAACTTCAGTTCCATATCCAGTTCTGAGGTTCTCTCCTTACCCCAGCTCAGATTTGACCTATCATCTAAGGTAGGGGTGCAGTCTTTCTTTTTTCTATTCCTTTCTTTTTTTTCTCTTCTTCCTACCTCCTGCTACTGGCTCCTCCTGGATTAGAGAATGGGAAAGAAGGGGTTAGAATGAAAAGGAGAAAGAGATTTTTACCTAGTTCATGTTATTTGTAGGCTTCTTCTGGCTGTTAATGACTTGTGTGGCAGCCCTCCAAATTCTGGCTAATCTGTGGGGTGCTACGTGGTCTGTTGTGTGTTCCATGTGGACCCTGAATTGTGTGGCACGAAATTCCTTCTACAGTTGTCTTCTTCCAACCCCCCCTCTACCATCTTCTGCCCTGCATTATACTTCATATCCTTCTGCATCAAGATGGTGCAAGCCTGGCTACCTTCAAGTGTTCACTGAACCCATGGGAAAGGCAGGGGTCCTTGCCATTCCAAATTCAGGCTGCTTCTTATGTTCTTTTCCTCTCTCCTGTCAGTATCTCTATCTTTCATATTCTCCACTGGGAGGCAGGCACCAGACTCTATATTCACAAATGTCCCTAAACTCTAGTGCATCCATGTCAAACACTCCAGAGAACAATTACACTGTATTCTTCTCCAGGAAAGTAAGAATTCCTGCAACTTAGCACGTCCAGCTGGGGAGTGAGATATTGTTATGGGCTGAATTCATATGTTGAAGTCTTAGCCCTAGTACTTCAGAATGTGACTAAACTTAGAGATAGAATTTTTAATGAGGTAATTAAGATGAAACAAAGTCATTGAGGTGGGCTCTAATCCAATATGACTGGTGTTCTTGTAAGAAGGGAAGATTAGGACACAGACACACAGAGGGAAGATACATGGAGAAAAGATACATGGAGAAAAAGGCCAAGGAGAGAGGCCTCAGAAAGAACCTTACTGACACCTTGAATGTGAGCCACCCAGTTTGAGCCACCCAGTCTGTGATATTTGTTATGGCAATCCTAGCACACTAATATAGGTACCCATTTTCATTTTGTTCCCCCACTTCTATAAATTGGGATGTGTCAGACTATTTCTTGGTTATCTCTTACAGATGCCTCTTGTCTTAAACTTTGGGCCTTCCCTTGAAGATCTGAGACCACAGGAGACATTCTACTCCAAGCTTACTTTAGAAGGTCTGGATGAAGATGGTAGAACAGATGCTATGATGTACTCTGCATATGCCCTCAGTCCACCTGATTTCAGGGTAGCTGCCCCATGTACCACTGCCAGGGTCCTTTACCAAGATTGTGCCAAGGGTTTTCTCTGAGTTGTTTTCTCCAAAGCTACAGAAGGCTGCTTAAACTTGGCCAGAGGCAATTCAGACTTTCAGGAGAGTAAGCGCCCATGGAGGCAGTCTTTACCTTCAAGGTGAATAATACCTCTGCTTCCCATTACCTGGTGTGACAACTCTGAAGAACGTTCTGCACAGTTTCCCAGAGGATCCCCAGAGAGGCTGAGCCACAGCTGCCCACCATGTTATCCAGTTCATGAACACACCATGTACTGACTTTCCTCCATCGCCATCTACTTTTCCCTTGCCCACCATGTTATCCAGTTCATTAACACACCATGTACTGACTTTCCTCCATCGCCATCTACTTTTCCCTTACTTCTGTTTTTGGGGATTAACTCCTGGCTGTGCACCAAGTCCGTGTCTTAGGGTTTGCTTCTTGGGGAGACCAAATTATGACAAGTTGTGCCTTGGGCTGTGAGATTGAATTAGTGTCTACTTCTGAGGTTTTCCTGGTTCTATGTAGACTGTTGCTTATTGATTTTTCTCTTCATCAAAGGGAAAAGAATTTGAAAAGGAATAGATACATGTATATGTATAACTGAATCACTTTGCTGTACACCTGAAACTAACACAACACTGTTAATTATCTATACTCCAATATAAAATTAAAACAAAAAAATTAAAAAACCAAAAAAGTATGTGTATATGACACAAAGCTAAGTAAGATGCTGCCACTACATTCAAAGCATTTATAAACTGAGAAGATTATATAATCAATCCATAGAAGCTTATTGTCACAGATATACTGCAAAGTTCTTTGAGATGCTTCCATGACTCTTGAAATCTTAGGAAGAAGGAAGAGTGATGAGGGCACCATGGGGTATTGTGAGCAGCGGTATTGTAGGTAATTCAACATAACCATCCCCATGGCACTTCTGACACTGCAAATATGTAACACCTTTCAGTTGCATTCCTTATGCTATTTTCACCATATTCTGAATTTGACCAGCTAGTCTAATGAACTATTTCTATTCCAGCTCGGATCTCTGAGGCAATGTCCATTTAGTGGTCACTGCATTGGAGAGAACCTTATGATTTCTTTGCTTTGAAAATGAGACTGTTTCATCTGCATGAGAGCCATCTCAGGGAGAGTACAAAGTTGTTGGCTAATATGTTGAGGGTGGTGGATGATTAAGAATAAAGGGTTCAAATTTTGCTCTTGCCACTCACTAGTTTGGTGGTCATGGGTTGGTTACTTAACTGCCTGCCACTTCCACTTCCTCTTCTGTGAAATAGAACAAAATATTAGCACCTGCTGATTAAAGGTGTTAAATGGATCAAATGAGGCAATACATTTAAAGTTGTTAGTAGGATGCCTAGAACATGAACGATAGCCCAAGAAATATTAGTAATAACGGGGATGATACTGCTGCAGCAAAGAAATGTAGCTTTTTCTGTGTGGTCCTAGAAGGCAGAGACAGGACTGGTACTTGGCCTGAATAGACCCACCTGAGGATGGAGTATTTCCTATGTGGTGACCCCTAGCAGAGGCTGGGTGATGAGTTATCTCTCTTAGCCAGGACATTAGAAGGGTTTCAAGGAAGGAGTCTAAAGAGAAGACACTTAGGATGACTGCCAGCCCCAGGGTCTACCCCTTACTTTGCTCCACAGATGCAGGGAGGCATCAGGTGAAGGCACAGATATGAGTCAGGAGTTTTGAAAAATCCACAATATTCTGTTGAAGTCTGAAGGCAAGAGTGTAGCACTTGTGTGAATGGCACCAAGAACTTGTGCATCTCCGTACTGGGGTATGGCGGAGCTGACTGGAGGAAGACAGCTCCAAACAGAGGCTGTAACCTGAAATTGAGAGGTTCCCTGGTCTGGCCCTGAGCTTGGTCATTGTTCACCTATGAGCATCCTGGGAATAGGGCTCCCCAGTCTGTGCTCATCTGTCCTTTATCTTTACACCACACTGCCTATATCTATGTGTATATTTGTTTTATTCTTTCAATTCAGATACTCACATTTATGTCTGTTTCTATTTCTGACACAACAGTGGGCAGGATTTTCTTTTGAATGTCAATTGCTTTAAGATAATTTTTCTTTGTTTGTGCTTATGTGTGCATTTTTCTCTTTCACGTTCCTGTTATTCAAGTTGAAAAAATGAGATGAAACTAAGCATTTATTTGAATTTCAACTTCAGGTTATGTTCCTTTTGATTGTGAGCCTATCTTGAAATTCCAATTTAGATGGCATTTGTTTCATGACTTAAAATAATTCAGGGTTCTTTTAGTTGAAAATGTGAAATCAATGGCTTTTTGATGAATAGAGGTTTTACATCTGAATAATAAACAGGCTGTTCTTTGTTTTCATAAATAGCTGGGGAAAAGCATAAACCCCAGTTATCTCCTGTCATTAAACTCATCCTGGAGATGTGTGGAGTCTACTTTAGAAATACTTACAAAAATTAGTTCATAAATGTAGATTATCCAAAGAGAAAATATTAAGCATTAAATATAGAGACTTTGAATAAATTATTTGTTCTATATGAATACCAAAGAAGCTCACAAATGAAGCATGAAATAGAGTACAGCATATAGTAATTACCACATATAAGACACTTCAATAAAGACTTTGGTATTTATGTGCATCTCAGATTGATTTACCAGTTACCACATGGTCAGTGTTCTTCCAGTGGTCATAATGGATGATTTAAATTAAGCATAATGAGTAACACATCCTTTCTGATTGTTACCTTGTTGAGGGAGGGAAATACACTGCAATCAAATCATCACCATTGCTTTAGTAGTTATAAAATTAGTGTATTTGGTTAAAGTGTTATAAGCACGCATGGTATCTGGTTGTCTTATTAACTTTGGGTTGGTATTAGCTTAAAAAATATATCTCACACAAGTAGAGTTCTTATGAGATTCTGCTTGATTTTTATTTGGAGGAACTATTTGATCCTCTTGGGGGAGGACTTTTATTTCTGCAATTTTCTTCCAGGAACAGCTTCTGGTTCATTCATTTTAGTAGGGTATGTATAACTTATTGTTTTTTAAAGGTCTGCCCTTTTGGTGGAGCACAGGAAAATAGAATTTGGGGAACAAATAATATAATTCATATGAGTTCAATGGAGAAACTATGTAAAGAAAAGAAACATCAAATGTAAATTCTGATACCCAAGCACAATCATTACTATACCAGTAGAGGTGTTTTTCTTTTAAACCACTTTTTTGGGGGTGGTATAAGTATGCATGGATTTTCTGTATACGTATTAGGTATCTTGTTTATAATGAGAAATTTCTTGTTATTAAATATTATTTTAAACATTTTATTTTGAAGTAATTATTTATCCACAGAGAAAAAGAGAATTCCACGTACCTTCACCCAGTTTCTGCCAATGGTTACATCTTCCATAACTATAGTGCAATGGCAATATCAGGAAATTGACATCGGTACAATGTCTGTATGTCATTTTATCCCATGCTACAGATTTGTGTTACCACAATCACAATTAAGATACAAAACTATTCCATCACAATAAATATCTCATGCATGCTACCCCTTTATAGTTACACTCATCTCTCTGTCCCCCACCATTCCTTACTCCCGCTAAACACTAGTTTTTCTTCATCTCTATGATATTGTCATTTTGAGAATGTTATATGAATGCAATCATCTAGTATGTGAACTTCTGAGATTGGCTTTTTTTCCTACTGGGCAGAATCCCCTTAAGATCCATTCAAATTGTTGTATGTTTCAAGTTCAGTCATTTTAATGCTGAGTGGTCTTCCATGGTGTGGATGTATCACTGTTTGTTTAACCATTCACCTGTTGACGTACATCTGAGTAGCTTCTGGCTGTTTGCTATTACAAATAAAGCTGCTATGAACAATCATGTCTAGGTTTTTCTGTGGTCCTAAGTTTTCATTTCTCTGGGATAAATTCTCAGGAATGTGATTGTTGGGTCATATGATAAATATAGGTTTAGTTTAATTTTGTTTTTTTAAAGAAGCTACCAGGTTATTTTTAAGAAACTGATGAGTCTAAGAAACTGCCAAATCATATGGTGTAAGAGTGGATGTACCAATTTGTTCTTCCACTAGCAAGGTATTAGAGATACAGTTTTTCCACATCCTCATAAGCATTTGGTAATGTCACTATTTTTTATTTGAGCTCTTCTGATAAGGGTGTAGTGATATCTCTTCATAATCTTATAAATATTCTTTTAAAATATGATTTTTAGTAGTTGGGGTTATCTTCCACCAGCATATATTTGAGATAAATGTTTTTCTGTACCGTCGTAACCAATAACCATTGTTGCCTGTTGAACGATTTTTCCTCAACAATTCTATTCTTTCTGTACTATTGAGTTATTACCTGGCCAGAGAAAATAATCTACAGGTTGTCTTTTTCTTTACATAAAGTATTCATATTTTGCCTTTGTGTTACCTACTCTGTCATAGACTTTCAGGGAGAGAGAGAGAGAGATGAGAGAATCAGAGTGTATCCTGGTTTAAAATGAATACATCTGATTCTGTTGCTCAGATCCAGGCTGTGTGTTTAATTGTGTTGATTTTTGCCTGGTGTATATCATCTGGGGGCATTTTAAGTCACAGTGATCCGATCAACATAAACATTCTTCACTGCCGTGCACAATGAATTCTTGTATTCATTTATCAGAACATGGCTGAGGAGTCGCCTTTGCCCTTCCAGAGACCACAGCTCATTGTCTGAACTTCCTTTCATTGTCAATTGGGGAGGGCTTCAGAGAGGAGGAACACAAGGGCAGGGATGCATGAGGAGGTAGGTTTATGTAAGTGATTAATGCAGTTTCATAAAAAAAGACTTTTGCTAAGGGAACAAAGTGCTGCTGCATTCGTGGGAAGCCAAGATTGAGGAGCTCTCCTTAATGCATTAGGGCAAGAGCAGGTCGATGGATATAATTGCCAAACTCCCTTCCTAGGAAGAAGCAAGTCCCCCGAACCCAAAAGCTAATGGCATGACAGTCAATTTAAAAGTGGACATTAGACCCGAAGCAAATGTGATGCCCATTAAACTATACAGGTTGCAAAAGTGGAGCCCATAATTAGGGCATTAGTCAGCCGGCTGTGACAGCACGGGTCCCAGGGAAGATGGATTCACCAGCCCTAATGCTGAACTTTCCAGCTGAGTTGAGCAAGTTCACCCCTTGTTGCTGTCACCACAGATAATCCTCCTGGGACATGAGGTCTTAATGTATAAGTTCACCAAAGCTAGATTTGAGACTTAATAGCTCCATAAATCTCTGGGAGATGTTTTTTTTTTTTTCTAATTGACTACTTAGTAACAACATTTATTGATGATGAGCTGAATTTTTAGAAATCAATCGCTAATTAGTGACACAGACAAGAAAATGATATAGACAATGCCCAGGTTGAAGAAAAAGCTATGGGAAAAGGTAAAAGCTGGTGGATAAAGAAACAACTAAAAGGCAAACAAGACCTGAATGAAAAGCAAGCCAGCTATAGAAAAACGCCTTAGGCTTGAAAATAGGAGACCTAGCAACTAGTTCTAATGTCAGCATGAAATGTGAGAGCCTATCCAGCTGCTTTTGCCTTCTTCATGTTTGTTACATGGACAAAACCAAGTGACCTGGAGAGTCTGATGTGGGTTCATTCTTCTTTTCTTAAGGTAGACTTTGTTTTTTAGAACAGTTCTGGGCTCACTGCAAAATTGAGTGAGAGGTACAGAGATTTTCCATATATTCCCAGCCTCCACATATGTACAGCCTCCCTTACTGTCAAAATCCCAAACCAGAGTGGTGTATTTTTCACAATGGATGAATCACATTGATATGTCATTGCAATCCTAAGTCCATGGTTTACATTAGGGTTCACTCTTGTTTTAGTACATTCTATGGGTTTTGACAAAGTATAAATGATATACATCCACCTTCCTAATACACAGACTAGTTTCACTGCTCTGAAAAACTTCTGTGCTCCACCTCTTCATCCCTCCTTTCCCCAACCCCTAGTAAATAATGATCCTTTTACCGTCTCCATAGTTTTCACTTTCTAGAATGTCATGCAGTTAAACAGTATGTAGCTTTTTCACTTAGAAATATGCGTTTAATTTTCCTGCATGCCTATTCATGGCTCTATTTAACGTTGAATAATATTCCATTATCTGGATGTACCACAGTTTATCCATTCACCTATTGAAGTACATCTTGGTTGTGTCCAGGTTTTGGCAATTATGAGTAAAGCTGCCCTAAACATTTACGTGCAGGTTTCTGTGTGAACGCAAGTTTCCAACTCATTTGGGTAAATACCAAGGAATGCAATCATGATGCCAGTGGAGTCAGTGTGTGGTGAGAGCCTGCTTCCCAGATGGCCATGTTTTAGCTGAAACTTCACATGGCAGGAGTGGGTAAGGGAGCTTTCACAGGTCCATATAAGGACATTGATATCATTCATAAGGGCTCTGCCCTCATGATCTAAGCATCTCCAAACACCTTCACATTGGGGATTAGTTTTCAACATATGAATTTGGGGGCCACAAACATTCAGGCCACAGCAGATCTTAATTTGGGGAAATTCTCAGTCATCATTGCTTCAAATATTTCTTCTGTTCCTCATTCTCTTCTCCTTCTAGTATTCCAATTAAGGGTATGATATATATTTTGTAGTGGTCCCACAGTTCTTAAATATTCTGTTTCATTTTTTTCCTGTCTTCTACATCTTTGCTTTTTTGTTTTGAAAGTTTCTACTGATGTACCCTTAAGCTCAGAGATTCCTTCCTCAGCTGTGTACAGTCTACTAATAGGCCCATGGAAGGCATTCTTGATTTCTGTTACAATGTATTTTGACCTTTAGCATTTATTTTTAATTCTTTCTTAGAATTTCCATCTCTCTGCTTACATTGCCCATCTGTTCTGGTGGGCTGTCAGTTTTATCCATTAGAATTCTTAGCATATTAACCATAGTTGTTTTACATTTCTGGTTGGATAATTCCAATATCCCTGTTATATCTGAGCCTGGTTCTGATGCTTGCTTTTTCTCTTCATACTGTGTGTTTAGTCTTATAATTTTTTATTCATAGCCAGACACCACGGTCTGAGTTAAATAAACTGCTGTAAATAGACCTTTAGTAATACGGTGGGAAGGTGTGTGTATGGGGTGGGAAATGTTCTATTGTGCTATGATTTATTCTTTTTATGAGCTTGTGCTTCTGCACTGTGAACTTCATAAGGGTTCTCAGTCTCCCACTTAGGTGGGATAAAATGGCTGCAGTTGGGTGTTTTCCTTCTTCCCCCATCTGAAAGGATGGAGAAGGATGGAGTTGGGTATTTCTCTTCCTCAGGTTGATTAGGTTTTCAAAAAAACCCAGGAGTTTAAGTTCTGGTAAGATAGTTTCTCTTGATGGCTGGTCTTATTAAGAAGAACAGAGTGCTCTGGCATATTTTAAAATTGTTGTTTTTCTCCTCGCCCCAGTGAAAGCAGGAGGAGATTTTCCTCCTGTATTCATTATTCTCCTATATTTGCTCACTGTTCACTCTTTTTATTCTATGTTCTCTGTGAGAACCAGAAGATTCTTACAGAGCTCCTGGAGGTAAAACTCATAAAAGTGTGGGAGCTCCCTCTGACTGGCTCCTCCTGGAGATTTTAACTCAGACTTGTCCACACTGAGCTTCCAGCAATTCATCAATATAGTCTATGTTTTCCTACCCTGGCCCTGGTTCCTGCGAAGGTGTCTGCTCATGGATTGCTGCTTCAGTTAGTAGCGATTTTCTGCATTCATCTATTATTTCTCCAGTTGTAAGGACAACAGTTTGCCCTGTGACCTCACTTCTCCCACAGATCTGAGAAGACTTGCTGATTTTTCAGTTTGTTTAGATTTTCACTTGTTAGGACAGAGTGACGATTTCCAAGGCCTTTATGTGCTGGACCGAGAATCGGGAGTTGGTTCGTCCTTTAAACAATTAATAGTCTTTATCTTTTAGAGCGGTTTTAAGTTTAAAAATTGAACATATAGTTCAGAGTTCCCATATACTTCCTCTCTCTGTCTCAATTTCCCCTATTATTAACATCTTGTAAGTGTGTGGTGCCTTTGTTACAATTGATGAATCAACATTGATGCATTATTATTAACTGAGGACCCATAGTGTACATTAGAGTTCATTCTGTGCTGTGTAGTTTTGTGGGTTTAGTCAAATGAATAATGACATGTATCCATCATACAATAGCATATAGAATTGTTTTCATTGACCTGAAAATTCCCAGTGCTCCACCTACTTTCTTTTTGCCTCCTTCTTCTCATCCCCTGGCAACTACTGAACTTTTTACTATCTTCACAGTTTTGCCTTTTCCAGAATATCTTATAGTTGAAATCATATAATATAAAGCCTTTTCACACTGGTTCTTTTATTTAGCAAAACACATATAAGATTCCCCTGTGTCTTTTTGTAGCTTGATACATCAATTTTTGTGATTAATTAATTTGACCACTCGTTATTAGATGCATACTTGAGTCTGGTACCATCTGGGACCAGAAACACAAGCACAAATAAGAAACAGCTGTGGTCATATGAAGTTTACATGGAAACTGGCAGAGAGACAGACAGTGGCACTGACAGGAAGATAGGAAGAAGTGAGGTAGAAGTTGAAAACAGTGAGTGGCATCAGGTGATGTTTAAGAGAAGAGAACAGGATCCTCTAGGAGTATTGTCAAGGAGACAAGGTTTGAACATAAGCTGGACCAGTTTCCCATTTTGTAAGCCAGAAAGGGGAAAGAAAGTATGGGAAAAAACCCATCAGTGGAGAAATTAATGCATTAGAGTGAGAAAGTGAAACAGAAGACAATAAAGAAGAATTTATTTTTAGTTGTAGTGGTTCTGAATGAATACTTGTATGAGCATTTTATATTATTTCTTCTCATAACATGGGATAATATTTCTGGTGCCTGGAACAAAATTAATTCCTTTCCCCTGAATAACCTGAATTTTGATATGAGTCTTTTTCCACTGAAAATTGTAGCATTTTAAAACTGGAAGGAACTTTGATGGAAATTTAGCCGAACTCATTCATTTTGCAAATGAGGAGACTAACGGCTAAAAATTAAGTGATTTTCCAAGTTATTTAGGGGATAGAAGCATGGGGCTAGAAAATAGGTGTCCTAATTCTGATTCTAACATCCTAACCCCCTTTTCTTGCTAAAGGCATGGAAAGATAGGAATAAATCTGTTCAATAGCAGGTTCTAAAACATTGGTACAAAGAAGAGAGAGTGACAGGTGAAACAGTTTCTTATGCAAATAAGAGATGAGTCTTGACATTTCTAACATTCCAGGTATGGCTGAAATAAAGAACTATGAATAAAAGGGGAAAATCATAGTTGAAGTGGGAAGAGAAGAAAGGAATGGAAACCAGATAAGAAAGGAGAAGTGGGGAGGGAAGGAGAGAAAGATTGAATGAACACTCATGGTGTTTGATCCTTCATTTTAAAGGGAATGTTACCACGTTTATGGGGTCAAAAAACTGAGTTCTGGGCAACCTGGAATCTCCAGACAGCCTGAGGGTGTCTAGAAATAACATTGATTCGAGGAGGGAAATCAAATTCTTGTCACCCTGTGAGAAAATCTCAAGCATGAGGTCATTATTCTGAGGTCAACTCATTCTCTCAGATTTTCTCAACTTGGTCCTTGTTTCTCCAATTTTCCATGTTGATTTTCCATGTTGTTCTAGAGTGTTTGGACATAAGAGCAACTTGCACGTTGATGGGAGAGTTGCTGGAAAGCTTATCTGCTGTTGCTGGGCCTGTTAGTATCCCCTGGGAGGGGATTAAGGTCTGTTCTTTTTCTCCTTTTCCTTCTCTTCTCCCTCTTCTCCCCTCTCTCTGTTCCTCTTTCTCTCATTCCTTGTCTTTTAACTGTAGATTAAGATTGTCTACATCCCTCCAAATTGTCTCCTATGACAAAGACATTACTTTGTTGACTGATGTTTTAAATGGCTTTGCATCTTTTCTCCCTCCCTTCCAGACAGAGAGGTTTTTACAGACTCTGGAGATGGGAAATGGTGCAGTGTGGGTGACGGTAACATGGAAAAGGAACTTTTTGAAAATCAAAAGGTAAAATATGGCCACTTAGTTCTCTGAGTGAGCTGCAATGATGTACATACATGGAACATGGTCCCTGTAATCCTCCTGTCCAGCAGCCTGAATAAGAGGGGTGCAACATGATAGAGGTAGGGAGAATGTGAGTTAATACTTCACAATATATCCCAGCATATATACATTGGACTTAATATCTGAATAAAATCGTAAGTGTATTCAATGCTGAACTTCACACTGTTTTCCAAATACTTTGCCCATTTCAATTTTGTCCACAGAGTGGAAGCTTATATAATTCCTTTATCTATTGTGTTTACTGATATATTCAACTTTCAGTTGGAATATATTGACACAATCTCCTTTTTCTGACTTTCAACCCCATATTCTAAATGCATTTATTTCTGTTAGAAACTCCAAAACAGCATCCAGTGGAATGGTATGGCAAGAGACTGGAGGCAGAGGCAGAGTGTGGAGGAAAAAGAGCTGATGTGAACTCAGGACCAGTGATATGAGCACTAATTCCAACTCAAAGGGCCATGGAGGGCTTCCTAGAGAGGACCTTTAAAATGAGCTGTGGAGGATGACTCGCAGTATTATAATCTGGTGTCATGCTGAGGGAGGTTAACTACACCTGTAGTCCATATAGTATGAGAATCAAGGTAACTTAAGGATGGCTTGTAGCAGGTGTAGCTTAGGGTGACTCTCAGCTCACAAGCTTCCTCCTTTCTCTCAGATGAAGGTTATGACCCAGGGATGAAAGGTTTTCAGGATAGTGTTCCTAATCTGTGACCCTGCCTGGCTACAGGGTGAAACCCTGACTCAGGTTGTGTTTTCCTGGTCCTGAATACCTGGAATTTCATAGTTTGAACTAAGACACGATAACTGCAGAAGATGGGAACTGCATTGCCTGTGGCTATGCTTTAGAAGGAAGTTTCACAAATGCTGGGCTGGAAGCTGTTGGTGCTCCTGTTCTCTATATCCTGGGGATTGGCTGTTAAACCCTTGGACTTGGTGGTACCATCATACCTTGTAGATACTACATGTTTAGTTCTGGACCACTGCAGTAAAGTGAATATCACAATAAAGCAAGATACACATTTTTTGATTTCCCAGTGCATATAAAATTTATGTTTACACTATCCTGTAGTCTATTAAGTGTGCAATAACAGTATTATGAAAAATAATGTATATACCTTAATTAAAAATACTTTATTGCTAAGAAATGCTAACCATTATATGAGCCTTCAAAAAGTGGAAATCTTTTTGCTGATGAAGGGTCTTGCCTTGATCTTGAAGGCTGCTGATTGACCAGGATGGTGGTTGCTGAAGGTTGGGGTGGCCATGGCAATTAAAAGAAAATAAGACAATGAAGTTTGCTGGATAAACTGACTCTTACTTTCATGAATGATTTCTCTATACCAGGCAATGCTGTTTGATACCATTTTACTCATAGTAGAACTTCTTTCAAACTTGGAGTCAATCTTCTCAAAACCTACCACAGTTTTGTCAACGAAGTTTATGTAATAGTCTGAACTCTTTGTTGTCATTTCAGTAGTCTTCATAGCATCTTCACCAAGAGTAGATTCCATCTGAAGAAATCACTTTCTTTGTTCTTCTCCTCCTCTGTGAAAGTTTTATCATGAGATTGCAGCAATGCAGTCACATCTTTAGGTTCCACTTCTAATTCTAGTTCTCTTGTTATTTCCACCACATCTGCAGTTACTCCCACCACTGAGGTCTTGATCCCCTGAAAATCGTCCACGAGCACTGGAATCAACTTCTTCCAAACTCTTGTTAGTGTCAATATTTTAACCTCTTCCCATGAATCACAAGTGTTCTTAATGGCATCTAGAATGGTGAATCCTTTCCAGAAGATTTTCTATTGATTTTGCCCAGATCCGTCAGAAGAATCACTATCTATGGCAGCTATAGTCTTACCAAATATATTTATTAAATAAGATTTGAAAGTCAAAATGACTCCTTGTTCTATGGGCTGCAGAATGGATGTTGTGTTAGCAGGTGTAGGGGAGCAAAATTTTCTACCCCAGCGTGTCTCTTTGGCATGCAGATTATTTTGAGCTGACAACAATCAAGGTCCAAAGGACTCAGGAAGAAACTTTGACATTCCCCTAACTGCCTAAAAGAATGTAGATAGCGGACCTCTTCCAGGAAGAGAGCTATCACCATAGAAATCTATAGTATGAACTAAGTATGGTAGACAGCGAACCTAGCAAAGTCTGTTTATTAAAATTCCTTTCTGTGTTCCATTGTCTCTACATGGCCTACCAAACATTTGTTTACCAAACATTTGCTTTTCCATCTCCATGTGAATTGCATACTTTGAAGTCCCAAACCACTTTGTCTTTAACTGAAGACAGTATTCAAGGTGAGGGTTTCAGCCATTTTGGTGAGTTACTCAGTTTTTCTGCATCTCTCCTATGTATATGTGTTATTAAACTTATGTTTGATTTTCTCCTGTTAACTTGTTTTATGCCAATTTAATTCTTAGACCAGCCAGAAGAACCTAGAAGTGTAGAGGAAAATTTCTTTCTCCCTGACCCAGGAATGTAAATAACAATAGTCTCCTGCGCATCTCCCTCAGATGTCTTGGATAACCAGGTGCATTGTCAATGAGCAGTAATATTTTGAAAGGAATCTTTTTTTTTTTTTTTTTTTTTTTTTGAGCAGTAGGTCTCAACAATGGGCTAAAAATAGTAAACCATGCTGTAAACAGATGTGCTGCCACCCAGCCTTTGTTTTTCCATTTACACAGCATAGGGAGAGTAGATTTAGCATAAATATTAAAGGCCTAGGATTTTTGGAATGGTAAATGTCTTAAAGTCACCAGCTGAATTAGACCCTAATGAGAGAGTTAACCTGTCCTTTGAAGCCAGGCATTGACTTCTCCTCTCCAGGTATGAAACTCTTAGATGACATCTTCTTCCAGTTAATGCTGTTTTACCTACATTGAAAGTCTGTTGTAAACACCTGTGTAGCCACCTCCATTAATGATCTTAGCTAGATCTTCTGGATAACTTGCTGCAGCTTCTGCATCGGTCCTTGCTGCTTTACCTTGCACTTTCCTTAAATCTCATGAGCCAACCTCTGCTAGCTTCAAATTTTTCTACTGCAGCTTCCTAAACTCTCCCAGCCTTCATAGAATTGAAGAGAGATGGGGCCTTGTTCTGGATTAGGTTTTGGCATAAGGGAATGTTGTGGCTTGTTTAATCCTCTATCCAGACCACTACAACTTTCTCCATGTCAGCATTAAGACTATTTTATTTTTTTATCATTCTTGTGTTCACTGGAATAGCACTTTCAATTTTTTTCAAGAACTTTTCTTTTGCGTTCACAACTTGGCTAACTGTTTGCTGCAAGAGGCCTAGCTTTCAGCCTTTTTCAGCTTTTGGCCTTCCTCACTAAGTGTAATCATTTCTAGCTTTTGATTTAAAGTGAGAGACATGTGACTCTTCCTTTCACTTGAACACTTAGAGGCCACTGTAGGGTTATTAATTGGCCTAATTTCAATATTGTTGTCTTTCAAGATATAAGGAAGTCCTAGGAAAGGGGAACAGGCAGTAGGTGGAGCAGTCAGAACACACACGACATTTACCGATAATTTTGTCATCTTATGTGAGTGTGGTTCATGGTGCCCTAAAATAATTACAATAGTAGCATCAAAGATCACTGATCACAGATCACCATAACAAACATAATAATAATGAAAAGTTTGAAATATTCCAAGAATTACCAAAAAGTAACATAGAGACATGAAGTTAGCATATACTGTTGGAAAAATGGTGTCAATAGAGTTGCTTGACAAGGTTTTCCCACAAACCTTAAATTTGTAAAATATGTAATATCTGTGAAGTGCAATAAAATGAGGTATGCTTGTATATGCCAGTGCTTTCCTAATAAATTTGTTTTTGATGGTCATTTTACAATTTCCAGTTGGTTTCTTTTATACCTTAGCTAATTAACTCCCCACAAATTTGCCTGTCAAAAATATCCCATGTGTTACAAGTACTGTGACAGTGCTTCTTTCTCTTAGATTAAGGAAGTGGTTCTCAAACTTTAGATCACATCAGAACCCCTGAAGGATTTATTAAAACACAAATTTCTGGGACTTTTCTCTGCAGAGGTTTTTATTCAGCAGGTCTGGGGTGGGGATAAGAATTTGCATTTCTATTTCTAACAAGTTCCCAAATAATGCTTATGCTGCTGGCCAGGGAACCACACTTTCAGAGCCACTGATTTATGAAGTAATAACTTGGAAGACTTCTGTAAAAACAAAATAATAATCGAGAGATGCATTACACTTAATTGTTTATGCCTGTATGGCAAAAACATCCAATGTCCAAACACCTAACACCTTAGTATAAATGGGATAATATTCATTTCCAATTGGAGGAGAGCTAGTTTGGGTATAGGTGTGGTGATCATATGCCCTGGATATCTCAGATATACCAATTTCAAGGAACTTTAAAAATTCTTTTCAATAATGTGGGTCATTATGTGCATAATTAAGTGGAATTTAATATTTGTTCTCTTAAGATATTTCATTTAAACATGTTCACAGAATAAAAAAATCTATTATAAGACAACAAGTCCCAATATTTTTGTTCAAGGGACACCATGATTATGGCAAACAAATAAAACTTGAGTAAAGGAAGAGGCAAAGAGAGGTCCAAAGCAGGGGGCCTCCAGAAAGACAGTCCCAGGTGGGTACAAGTATGGTGGGGTGGGAGGATGCATCTGTTGGAATTCAGACAGAGAATTGGGACCAGTAGGAAGGGAGGAACATGGGCAGGATGGATCTCGATGCCACTGGCCCAAACTGGTGTCCACGGGTGGAATTTCTTCTTTCGGGGAAGCCTCAGCCTATATATCTATATCTATCTATCTATATCTATATCTATGTCTATACCTATATGTATATCTATCTATATCTATATCTACCTCAGCCTATCTATAGATCTATATTTGTATATATATACCTGTTTCTATCTATGTATATATGTATCTATGTATTTATGTATGTATGTATGTATGTATGTATCTATCTATCTATCTATATTCCTTTTCAGATTCTTTTCCCTTATAGGTTATTACAAAATATTGGATATCATTCCCTGTGCTATACAGTAGGTCCTTGCTGTTTATCTTATTTATATATAGTAGTATGTATGTGTTAATCACAAACTCCTAATTTATCTGCCCTCTGTTCATCCCCTTTGAAAACCATAAGTTTGTTTTCTATGTCTGTGAGTCTGTTTCTGTTTTGTAAATAAGTTCATTTATATCATTTTTTTGGCTTCATATATAAGTGATATCATTTGACATTTATCTTTCTCAGTCTGACTTACTTCACTTAGTATAATAAAGTCTAAGTCCATCCATGTTGCTGCAAATGACATTTTTCCATTCTTTTTTATTCAGCTCTGCTTTTTAAGGCCTTCCAACTGATTAAGCTGGGTCTACCAGATTATCCAGGATAATTTCCCTTAATTAAAGTCAACTGAGTAGGGACTTTAATTAAATCTGCACAAATCTTCTCATAGCAATGCCTAGATTCGTGTTTGATTGAATAACTGGGAACTATAGCTCAGCCAAGTTGAGACATCAAAAAAGCCACTACAGAGGGCATGGACTGATTTGAGAGGAAGAGTACAGGAAGGGTTAAATGGTGGTTTCGAGGGCCAAGAATACAAATCTTCCCCACTTCTCAGTTTTGGGTATGCTCTGCAGTTGGAAACTGTCACCTAATGGACTTGGAAAGAAAGACAAAAAACTCAAAAATTGTTTCTGAAAATGTGTGAAACCTGAATGTGAAGAGAAACACTTGTTTTCAGGAACTAGGAACTGGCTCACCTTTAAAAGGAAAGTCAGCTATCACCTCTAGAGAAGTGGAATTGCAGTATTGTCCTGGATGGTAATTTGTACTGGATGGAAATATTTATTACCAACCTAGCATGCAAGATACTGAAGACAAAGCTTTTATGTCTCAGTCAGTCAGTAATGCAGCCTTAGAGCCACAGGTGAGGAGTAGGAGCATGGAAAGGAAGGTTGCCTGCCCTTTGGTCTTGGGGCGTTTGATGAAAAGTTGGATAGGTAGATCACAGTTTATTTTAGTATATCATAAAAATGACTATGACCCTCCTCCTTACGTCTGAGTGAGGATCTCTGAGCTATTAATTAAAGATCCACCCTTAATTTAAATACCCATGACTGTCAGGGAATCAATCACTTAGCTATAACAAACTCTTAAGAACTTGAAGCACAATTTAATTTCCATCTCAGAGAATCAGAGATTAATGTGGCATTCATGGCAGCCAGAATGGATAATGATACGCTCGATAAGAGTCCACCACGACAGCCTAGCACGAGCTGAGGAGTTAGCAGATAAATGTTATTACTGAAGGACAGCAGAAATTGCTACTGTCATGAAGTACACCTTTCAGAGGAACACAGCCTGAAAAGGGTGGAGTCCACATGAAAACCCTGAATTATAGCACACATACAGGAAAATAATCATCAGGATTAGAGTAAAGGAAAAATAGCACTGCTTTATCTCCTCTTTATGTCCTTCTTGGTCCTTTACATTATAGCTTCCTAGAACCTTTTGATGCCCTCTGGGTACCCAAAGGTATTTCTGAAATCTTCCATCTCAGGTTTTTGGTCTGCCATTGATTCTTTGCCTCCCAAATTCCTTCTCTTAAAACATAGCTCTCCTATAAATAATACTCTCAGAACTCTATTTTCAATTTCCTGACTTCTGGGAGATGTTCTGATAATAATATTGTTGCTGATGGTAGAATTCATTCATTGATGTTAGATCATAGAATATAATATCAAGTTCCTCCTGGTTTGATATAGAAATTTGTGTTTTAGTTCATCTTCTTTCCTGCAGAGGGTGTGTGGCATGGAGATATTTTCATCCATTTCCTGGGAAAGAGGACTAATTTTTTGGCTGCTTATGATGGAGTTTGATGGGCCATCAAATTCCATCAAAAAAGAAAGAGAGGGAGGAAGGTATTTCAGCAGAGAGAATGTGTACCTGGGAAGGCATATTTCTCTTCCCCACCCAAGTTCAGAACCAGTTGAGGATGAAGATAAGGAAGTAATAAGACCAAATCTTGTCTTTATTACTATTACAGCTAACCTGAGAATGTGGCATATCTGGAGGCAAGTGGAGTTCTGAACCTGAACCCACAAAACAGACAGGCTTACCCTCCCAGTCCCAGGCTATGTTGGCCTCCCCAGAGGAGGGGGCCATCTCTAAGACAGTCATCATGGAATGACAGAGGAGGATGTCAGCTCCCTCTGGGCTGCTCCCTCCAAGAGGGGATGAAGAAGGGACTGGGAAGCACAGTCAGTTTCTTATCTCATATTCTTTAAGAAGGTAACACTTTCTCTCTCAATCCCTAGGGACAGAGTAGGTGAGAAAGAGGAAATAGCCAGAAGTGTTATCTATTGGACTCCCTTTCTAGGGGGAGGAATTAATCTCTTCATGAGAAAGAATGATTTTGAGAAGATTCCCATGGAGGCAGAAGGAGAGATCTGTGGTTGTTGGAACAGAGGAGATCTGTGCTCAGCTCCTGGCTGCACTTCTGGAAGAACTGAGAAAGAAATGGCTGTTTGTGTGTTTAAAGAGGCAGAACCCCAGGCACCTGACTTATCCGCTTTCCAAAGGTCAACACACATGAAAACATGGGCTAGAGGTGGTCGTATAACTGAAGTTGAATTTGCCATCAGGCTGTCAGAATAGAGTCTCAGAATTGAAATGCACTTGATCTCTAGACAACTGAGGAATGCGATATAATATTTTCTCAACTCTAAGATGCCATTGACTCTAAGATGTTGAATCAGGTTATGTTCCACCAAGAAAAAAAATTGCCATTAAATTGTGACATACTGCTATCATTTCTCTTGGTGTTTTTATTTTATACTGATGAAAATATTTTTCTAGATTTCTCTAGACATAGACTTCTGTCATGTACTATCCCTGTACACAAATAAAAAGGAAAAAATATAAGCAAAATCTATTTTAACCCATATTCATAATAGTTTTTCCCATTTGGAGGCATGCTCTTCTGAATCTCCTTTTTGATTCAGACTTGTCAATGTTCATGGTTTCTTTTCAGTATCTTCCTCTGTGCTGTGAAAGCACTGGACATGCAGCATTAATTAAAAACATGTTCCTTGAAATTAATATAATATTTTATGTCAATTAAAATTTGATTAAAAAAAGAAATAGGTAGGAATGAGAGGAAAAGAATGCAGGTCCACCATTTCCTCTGAGACATTCTTCCAAGCCACTTTCCACTTCTTTTGGTCAGGAAGTGACAACTCCACCATAACTGCCCCGTGGTGACAGTGATGCTAAGACACCTTTGTTTGTAAGAAGCATTCCAATTTCAGAAATGTAAAGATGTAAATTAAAAATGTGTGGCCTAGAGTGGATGGATAGTATTATTTATTTATTTATTTGCACAGCTGAGTTTCATTCCCATTACATTTATAATTGGGAGATAGCTTAAAGTTCTATTTTCTAATATTTAAAAAAATGATAATAAAACCAAGGCTCAGATAAGTTATGGCTATTTCCCAGGTTCACACAATCTTGAGGGTTTTAATATAATACCGCTTAGAGGTATGGCAGCTTCATTCTCAGTAACTAATAGTTCCTTGTGGGCTGTGGGCAGTGGAGCACAAGATTGGTACTGTAACAGCTGGGGTCCTTTCTCTTATATCTTAAATCACATAAACATGCAACTATCTACTATCTGTGTTTCAATAGGGACATTTATTGATCATTATAAAGAGCTATTAGATGAATTCAGGAATAGAAAAATAGGATAGCATTTACTCCAACCTTCAGTGCCTCTCAGTTTATCACCTTTAGAATGAACCAAATGTTAAATGTTTAATTGATGCATAGGTCAATGGAATTCTTTTACTGAACTGTATGATCTTGAGATAAGTCACTTAATTCCTCTGACTATTGGGTTACTTTCTTATAGAATAGACAGGTTAAATTAGATCATCTTCCAACAGTACACTTCTATGATGATCTTCCAGTTCAACATGGTACAAGATACAACATCTATGGGAAATAAGATCTAAATTGGATGATTTATCTCTGCTGGGGAATGCAAAACCAAAATGGTCCTGACAGAATGATTAGCAATAAATTGATCCCTGAAAGATCAATTATACCAAGATTTATTTATGCATAAGCAAAGGACTATTTAGTCATTCTGGACAATTTTGGTTATTACCTTCCAATGGTATCATCACTGTAGCTTTTGGTCTTTTCTAAGGGATTTAAATCATTTTAGTGGGGTTTATAATTCCATATCAAATCATGATTAACAATAAGAGAAAGTTCAGAGGCTCAAAAATCACCATAAGATCAGAGAAGGGAACCTGCAGCAAATCCTCAACCTAATGAGATGCCTGATGCATAAATGTATATTTTCTAAGAAACACCATCCCTGTGAATGATGTTCATCTGAATCTCAGAGAAACAATGAGTGTCTTGCAACCTTCCTGCTGGATAATCCACCAGAAGACCAGCTGACAGATGCCTCAGATACTTGGTTCTGCTTCTTTATGTTTACATTCCTCTGTCGAGCTTTCTCCCCAGGATGCTCTTACACACATATTTCCCTTAACTTTCCCCTGCCCTGCTGTACTTGAGGCAAGCCTAATAACTTTTTTTTTTTTTTACTGCTATTTGTTTATATTACTAAGGACTGTGGGATCAAAAACAGTAACAAATCTTAGAGAAAGACTCTCATAATATACAAAGTCTCTAGAATTCGTTGAAATGTAAACAGGGCTACATATACATTCTGGCAGCCTCTTTTGCAGACTAACCGTCCTGTCTACGTTGGGTTCTAGCCCAGGATGCTCAGAAGTCAGCCTAAGGTCCAGTAGCTCTGGCACTGTTGGTCCCTGCATTGTGCTGCTCCTGCCTTCCCGTATTTCTTTGTGATATTCCTTCCTTAACCTTTAGGCTATTTTTTAAAACTGACCTTTAGCCCAAATGTTGTATCCAGAGGTGAGGTGGCCTTTATAACATTATCATGCTTGGGTTTATTTTCAGGTTATTATTTCTTCTCTTAGTCTTGATCCTTGGGTATCCTTGGGGATGCCACTGCTTTCTTGCTGACTCCTAGTTCATCTCCTTGGTCCAGGTCAAAACTTCTTTACATCCCATCTGAACTCCAAATGAGAGGTTCTTTCCATTGGTGTGCTGGTAAATGTTGAACAGCCAGCTCTTAGAAGCAGAAGAAAAATCTGACTTGTAGCATTTGCAATTTCCATGGTGTAAATACTCCTACTGTGGCTGATTTCAAACTACCTATGTGGTGCCACTGAACTCAGATTTGGGAAGAGATGCACAGAACTGGCTCTGGCTAGCGGCTCCAGTATCCCACTGGTTCTCCTTCTAACTAATTTATTGAGAACGGTGGTTGGCATGGCACATGGAGAAAAGAAATTTATTCTTACTCACCGCTGTATCATAAAGAAAAAAAAAAAAAACTTTTGTCATTTTCCCTCCTCCTGGGAAGAAATCCCAGGCAGATCCCACAACTTCTCTGGTAAATCTTAGTATTAAACTATCTACTCAGTGTACTGCTCATGTAAAAGAGGCTGCTGGTTAGCCTGGTGCTTGGGGTCTGCTGTCCATTTTCTACCCCAGGTCCAGGTGACATCAGGGGGTCCTTTCAGAATTAGCATGTTGGGAAAATCAGAAATATTTGTTCACAATCTATTGTGACTTGACTTTATTGATGTGAGCCAATAGTCTACAATCTGGTCAGGCTGTAATGGATGTTGAATTTCTCTCTTGTTTTGGATAATTTTTAATCTGACTTAGCAAAGAGCTTATGGACTCTGGAACTAGATTTCCTGGTTTTGAACCTTAGCTTTGCCATTTACTTAGCTGTGTGACTTTGACCTTTCCATGCCTCTGTTTTCTCATCTGGAAAATGGAGAAATTAGTAGAGCACCTACTTCATAGCCTTTTTAAGATTAAAGGGTTATTATGTATAAAGGATTTACAGCAGCGATGACAAGTGGTAGGTATTATATATGTGTTAGCTATTATTATTTTCACTATCCAAAAATGATGGAGATGAAAATATCTGTTCCAACTTCCAGTTTGGACTTTTGTCATTCTGGAGTCCTGCCTTGGAGAAGAGCCCTGTGGTCAGTTTCATTACTATTTCTTACTTTTCTTTTACTCCACACCTGTGACCACCATGCTGCTTCTGGTTCCTCCAGGGTTAAAGACTGTAGTGGTGAAGGGTGCTGGTAAGGGGGAAAGCAGGTCTTATTTCATTGGTATGGTTGGTAGAGGTAGAGATGGCAGATGTCCATAGCAGACTCTTTCTCTTGGGGGGCATTTTTATGGCTTCCTTGGAGATTCCCCTTGAAGTCCTCCAACTCCAGTTTTCTGGAGATACCTTTTCCAGGTGGCTGCTTCCTATTTTCCCTCAGATCCTAGAGTTTGACTGTCTATATCTAGCTTCTTTTTTTTAAAAAAATAATTAATTAAATTTTGGCTGCGTGGGGTCTTTTTTGCTGCATGTGGGCTTTATCTACTTGAGGCAAGCGGGGGTTACTCTTCGATGCGGTGCACAGGCTTCTCATTGCGGTGACTTCTCTTGTTGTGGAGTACAGGCTCTAGGCATGTGGGCTTCAGTAGTTGTGGCTCGCGGGCTCTAGAGGGCAGGCTCAGTAGTTGCAGCACACAGGCTTAGTTGCTCCACGGCATGTGGGATCTTCCTGGACCAGGGCTTGAGCCCATGTCCCTTGCATTGGCAGGCGGATTCTTAACCACTGCACCACCAGGGAAGCCCCTATATACAGCTTCTTGATTCACTTTTGTCCCATTCTACTCTAGACATACAGGCTACTTCCAATAAGATACTGTCTTTTTGTTTTGCCTCCTGGCAGGTAGAGCAGCATCTCTCTTCTTTAGGGTCGCCATGAGTTTGAGGGACATATGTCCTCAGAGTGGCTTTCTTATGCCATGTTCTCTTCACTTGGCTTAAGGAGGTATCCCTCACTCCTCTGTGGGTGGGAAGATAAGTGCCACAGCACAGAACATGTGACGCTTTCCTCCATCTCCGATCTCTCTAAGGTGCTCATGAGGTTCATCTTTCCAATAGTTTTTCCTTTTGAACTAATAATTCCATTCCTGGTAATCAATCCTAATGAATGAAAGCTCAAATGATGAAAAAGCTTTCTGCTCAAAGGTGTTCTTTTTATCTCTCTCCTTCTTGCTTTCTTTTATATGCTCTAGTGGGGATGTGATGTTTGACAAAAGCTCTTAGAACTGGTTTTAGCCACCCCTTTGCAAATCTTACATAGATGTCACTTAAAAGTTATGAGGATGCTTGGCAGGGAATGTTCTCCATTTGGGGTCTCAGATGAAAATGTAAGACAGGAGGGTTGCATTTTAATATTCTGCCACACAGCCTTTCCTACCAAAAACCTCCTTATTAAGTCTGTATTCTTCAAATTCTTCTATCTGGCTAGATGAATTCCCTTCTGTGACTTTTTGTGTCTTTACAATTATTTTCTAGTGCCAACCTTCTGCAGCACTTCCAACATTTACCAAATATATCTGTTTTCTGGTTTACTTAAAAATGTGTTCTTTTTTAAAAATCTACTTTATTTTTGGCCTATACCCTGGGCTTGCCAGAGCATTTGCTTCCTCTTATAAATTACACCGGATTTCAAGAACATTAAAACCAAGTTTGACATAATAGGTTATTGCTCTGTACATTTTGTGTATGTTACAATTCATAATAAATTAAAACGGGGTATTTTCCCAAGCTCCTACCACTGCCAGTTTTCATAATCTAATACATAGTAAAGATGCTAACCAGCTAGAATCAAAGTGCTCAAGAAAGACTTTGAAACTGTACTTTTGATTTTAAGAATTTATTTATGGTTTTGATAAATGGCATTTTACATGTATCACAAATGGTTTTCATTTTAAGCACTATTTAAATATGGGACTTATGAATTACAAAAGAATTTTTTGCTTTACTCCAAGATACTTTGCATCTTAATGGAGATTTATCATTGATTTTATTTGAAATAACTTGCTTTTTGAGAACCTTAAATAATTCAGTTTCTATTGGATTAACTTGTAACCTCAGAACTATATATCTAGCAACCTGAAATAGCTAGTTAATACAGTGAAATAATAAATATACATAAAGCGTTATGAATAATGAAGGGATGAAGCAAGTGATAGTATTAGGAACGTTAAATATATTGAGATTGTTATCCCAATGTACTTATATGATATATTTATTTATAATTATATGTGGATTAGATTATAATATATTATATTATTAGAAACCCCAAATAAACTCCAATGAAAAGTTATTAAATTTTATAAAAGTGTAAATAATGAGTTTATTTGCAAATTAAGATGACAATAAAATGTCATTTCTTCCCAGCAAATTAACAAACATAATTTGTTTCAATGAGAATACTTAATTGCTAGTAAGGTAGGGGTACAATGGGATGGGTCTATCCATACATTGTAAGAGGGAGTGCAAACTTGCAAATATTTTGGAAAAAAATATTGTAACATATACCTTCACATATTTCTTCTCTGAACTAATAACTTCATTTCTGAGAATCAGTTCTAAGGCACTAAGCCCAAATAATTAAAAAGCTTTCTGTTTAAAGATGTTCTTTTCATGATTTATGTAATAAAGTTGGAAACCACTTTAACACGCCACATAATATAAATGTTGAATAAAGTCAGGTATTACCATTCAATGGGATACTATGTAATTGTTTTAAGGTACTTTTGTAAAAATTTATAATAGGAGAAATATTAATGCCATAGTAAAAAAGCAAGGTACTTTATGTATAAATATATTTATATATACATACAAATATGTATAGACATATATTTATGAAGTTTCATATATAGAATGAACATAATTACATGAAACCAAAAAGAAAAAAAAGGACTAAAACAAAACCTGAAATTCTGTTTAGGTCCACAAAAAAAGGAAAATCAAGTCACCAAGAGTTAACCTTGTTATTATTTTGTATAGTGGGAGTATGGTTGACTTTTTTCTCCCTTTTTTTTCCTATTTTCCACAATGAGTATATATTCGTTTTAGATGGACAAAACAAGAAAGTTTTCAAAAGTAATACACCCACACATAATGGCTTCCCTGTATTAAATTTACATAAACGTGTGATTTCATTAAGCAGAAATCCATTAGCACCAAAACTCACTTCCTATTATAGTGTGTCACTTCAGGCAGTTATTAAGAATCTTTCCCACCTTAAAGAATATAAACCTATCTCTTTAGTTCTGCAGCCTAAGTTAAAAGGTGGGGTAAGTGCTAACATTTCTTTTTTTAAGAAAGAACATCAATTTCAGTGCAGACTGTCTACCTAGCACTGAAAATGTCATTAGGAAATTGTAGTCAAGCTAAAAGCTTAAAAATCTAAATTATATGGATGAGTCAGTTTAGACTCATGAATAATATGAAAAGGTCTTTTAATCGTAAAAAGGCCTGGACAATAAAACGAATCCCTTTGAGGTTGGCTATTTCTGTACAAGATGAGATTTCTTTTCCCCCAGAAATATTTGAAAGAGTGTTGCAGCTGGAAATCATTCTGACAGTGTGGTGAAAACATAGAGCTATAAATAGGATGAAGAAACAAGTGAGCAATTAGGAAATGGAAGAACAAACTGAAGGCAACAATAGAGGCTGGAAAAACAGCAGCAGTAGATTCAAAACTGGTATCTTTAAGTATTTACTAATGGTCTGTGTAAGCAGAGAGAAAAGAGACCCTCCATAATGTATGGATCCATGTGACTTATAGACATCTTGTTTCACGTACTATAATAGATTATAAGTTAGGACCTCTAGAAATAATCTTTTGCTGCCATTTCAAGAATAATAACATAAATAGCTATTAGCAGTAAGAATTTATGTCTAATAATAAGAATATATGAAATTAGCTTGTCCATGAGTTTTTATTTTTTTTTGAGTTTTCACACGCAACATTTACAAATTTTAGTTCACACTGCAATTGTGAAGTGCAGAGGAAAGTAATTACTTTTTTCTGCAACTGATCTGTTCCTCCTCTGGAGAGCTCATCTTTTGGTTAGTGGGGAAGAAATTACCTAAATGTGCAAGGCAGTTTAAAGCTAAGAACAAGTGGATAAATTAAACAGCCCTTCCAAGCAACACTCAGACACTGTTGTGTGGTGGTTTTCAGCATTTTAAGAGATGTTTCTTTTCCTAAGGTGAAATTCAGGTGTATGGAGGGGGGCCATTTGCCCTTGGCAATGGGTGAGGGCTTGTTTGGGCTGGTCCTTGATTCTGCCCTGAATGCTGTCTTCTTCTTTTGTGTCCCTTTGGATCCTGCCTTCCTCATACTGACAAGTTTGTAGCTGGAGAACTCCCAAGCCCTTTTAATGGTTTAAGAATGACTTGCCATCTCCCTTCAGATCTCAGTGGTACTAGGCTTTGATTAAAATATTTCCCTAAACTAAAATTTCATGTATGTGTATATTTCTGTATGTGCATTCAGGTTTATGTATGTATCTGTTTGTGTGTGTCTCTCTTTTTTATTGAGGTATAGTTGATTTACAGTATTAAATAAGTTTCAGGTATATAAGATAGTGATTCACAATTTTTAAAGATTATACTCCATTTATAGTTATTATAAAATATTGGCTGTATTTCCTGTGCCGTACAATATATCCTTGTAGCTTATTTATTTTATACATAGTAGTTTATATCTCAATCTCCTGCCCCTATTTTTCTCCTCCCCCCTTCCCTCTGCCCACTGGTAACCACTAGTTTGTCTGTATATCTGTGAGTCTGTTTCTTTTTTGTTATATTTACTGATTTTGTTTTAGTTTTTAGACTCCACATGTAAGTGATAACATACAGTATTTGTTTTTCTCTGTCTGACTTATTTCATTAAGCACAGTATTCTCTAGGTCCATCCACATTGCTGCAAATGGCAAAAATTTATTCTTTTTTATGGCTGAGTAGTATTGCATTGTGTACACACACACACACTCACACACAAATATACCATGTCTTATTTATTAATTCATCTGTTGATGGACATGTAGGTTGCTTCCACATCTTGGCAATTGTAAATAATACTGCTATGAATATTAAGTTGCAGGTATCTTTTCGAACTAGTGTTTTTATTTTCTTTGGACATACACCAAGGAGGGGAATTGCTGGATCATATGGTGATTCTAATTTTAGTTTTTTAAGGAACTGCCACTCTGTTTTCCACGGTGGCTGCACCAATTTGCATTTCCATCAAGTGTGTTCATGTTTATGTGTGTATCTGTTCATGTATGTGCTTTGTGGGGACAGCAGGAAGGAAACATAAGTAGTAAAATCTATTTTGTGTCTATAAAGTCTTAGGCATTTATGGACATTGTTATTATCTTTAATCTTCATGGAAATCTTAGTGATAGTTGCTGTTATCATCTTTTATTTTTTTTCCTCTCTTTTAAAATTGATTTTTATTGGAGTATGGTAGCTTTACAATGTTGTGCTAGCCTCCACTGCACAACAAAATGAATCAGCCATACACATACAGATATCCCCTCCTTTTGGACTTCCCTCCCATTTAGTTTACCACAGTGCATTAGGTAGAGTTCCCTGTGCTATACAGTATGTTTCCATCAGTTGTCTATTTAGTATCAATAATATATATGTGTCAATCCCAGTCTCCCAATTCCACCCACCCCACCCCTTTCTCCCTTGTTCCCATACATTTGTTCTTTACGTCTGTGTCTCTATTTCTGCTCTGCAAATAAGATCATCTATACCATTTTTCTAGATTCCACATATATGCATTATTATATGATGTTTGCTTTTCTCTTTCTGACTTACTTCATTCTGTATGACACTCTCTAGGTCCATCCACGTCTCTACAAATGACCCAATTTCATTCCTTTTTATGGCTGAGTAATATTCCATTGTATATATGTACCACATCTTCTTTATCCATTCCTCTGTTGATGGACATTTAGGTTGCTTCCATGTTCTGGCTATTGTAAATAGTGCCGCTATGAACATTGGGGTGCATGTATAATTTGAATTATGGTTTTCTCTGGGTATATGCCCAGTATTGGGATTGTTGGCTCATATAGTAGTTTTATTTTTAGTTTAAAGAACCTCCATACTAATTTCCATAGTGGCTGTATCAATTTACATTCCCACTAACAGTGTATGAAGGTTCCCTTTTCTCCCCACCCTCTCCAGAATTTATCATTTGTAGATTTCTTTTGATGGCCATTCTGACTGGTGTGAGGTGTTACCTCATTGTAGTTTTGATTTGCATTTCTCTAATAATTAGTGATGTTGAGCATCTTTTCATGTGTTTGTTGGCCATCCGTATGTCTTCTTTGGAGAAATCTCTATTTAGGTATTCTGCCCATTTTTTGATTGGGTTGTTTGATTTTTAAATATTGAGCTGTATCAGCTGCTTGTGTATTTTGGAGATTAATCCTCTGTCAGTTACTTCATTTGTAAATATTTCCTCCCATTCCGAGGGTGGTCTTTTCATCTTGTTTATGGTTTCCTTTGCTGTGTAAAACTTTTAAGTGTAATTAGGTCCTATTTGTTTAGTTTTGTTTTAATTTTCATTACTCTAGGAAGTGGGTCAAAAAAGATCTTGCTGTGATTTATGTCATAGAGTGTTCTGCCTATATTTTCCTCTATGAGTTTTATAGTGTCTGGTCTTACATTTAGGTCTTTAAACCATTTTGAGTTTATTTTCTTGTATGGTGTTAGGGAGTGTTCTAAATTCATTCTTTTACATGTAGCTGTCCAGTTTTCCCAGCACAACTTATTAAAGAGGCTGTCTTTGCTCCACTTCATATTCTGGCCTCCTTTATCAAAGATAAGGTGACCATATGTGTGTGAGTTTATCTCTGGGCTTTCTACCCTGTTTCATTGATCTATATTTCTGTTTTTGTGCCAGTACCATATTGTCTTGATTACAGAAGCTTTGTAGTATAATCTGAAGCCAGGGAGCCTGATTTCTCCAGCTCCATTTTTCTTTCTCGAGATTGCTTTGGCTATTTGGGGTCTTTTGTGTTTCCATATAAATTGTAAAATATTTTGTTCTAGTTCTGAGAAAAATGCCATTGGTAATTTGATAGGAATTGCATTGAATCTGTAGATTGTTTTGGGTAGTAGAGTCATTTTCACTATGTTGATTCTCCCCATCCAAGAATATGGTATATCACTCCATCTGTTTGTATCATCTTTAATTTCTTTCATCAGTGTCTTATAGTTTTCTGCATACAGGTCTTATGCCTAGGTATTTTATTCTTTTTGTTTCAGTGGTAAATGAGAGTGTTTCCTTAATTTCTCTTTCAGATTTTTCATCATTAGTGTACAGGAATGCAAGAGATTTCTGTGCATTAATTTTGTATTCTGCTAGTTTACCAAATTCATTGATTAGCTCTAGTAGTTTTCTGGTAGCATCTTTAAGATTTTCTATGTATAGTATCATGTCATCAGCAAACAGTGACAGTTTTACTTATTTTCCAATTTGTATTCCTTTTATTTCTTTTTCTTCTCTGACTGCCATGGCTAGGACTTCAAAAACTCTGTTGAATAATAGTGGCGAGAGTGGATACCTTGTCTTTTTCCTTATCTTAGAGGAAATGCTTTCAGTTTTCACAATTGAGAATAATGTTTGCTGTGAGTTTGTCATATATGATCTTTATTATGTTGAGGTTGGTTCCCTCTATGCCCACTTTCTGGAGAGTTTTTATCTTAAATGGGTGTTGAATTTTGTCAAAGCTTTTTCTTCATCTATTGAGATGATCATGTGGTTTTTGTTCTTTAATTATTAATATGGTGCATCACATTGATTGATTTGCATATATTGAAGAATCCTTGCATCCCTGGAATAAATCCCACTTGATCAAGGTGTATGATCCTTTTAATGTGTTGTTGCATTCTGTTTGCTAGCATTTTGTTTATGTTTTTTGCATCTTTGTTCATCAGTAATATTGGGCTGTAATTTTCTTCTTTTTGTGATATTTTTGTCTGGTTTTGGTATCAGGGTGATGGTAGCCTCATAGAATGAATTTGGGAGTGTTCCACCCTCTGCAATTTTTAGGAAGAATTTGAGAAAGATAGGTGTTAGCTCTTCTCTAAATGTTTGATAGAATTCACTTGCGAAAAAACCATCTGGTCCTGGACTTTTTTTAATCATCTTTTAATCAATGAAGAAAGTGAAGCTGAGATGTGATATCAGAAATGGAGCCCATGTCTGCTTGGACTCAAAGTTTATGCTCATTCTTTTGTCTCTTGGGTGTGGTAAAAACGGAAAAAAAGTTTTATTTCCCTTGGTGTTCATTTTGTGATATTGCCATCCAGATCAGTTTTACCAGTTTGCAATGTGCTGAAAAATTCTAGTGTGATAACACCTTCATTAGATTTGTGCACTGTTACCAGAAATGTTTTCTTGTAGTTGCATGATAGTATTCAAGTTTGCTTCAGTGTGCATATCTTTTATATTTAGAGAGAATGAATATTTTTCCATTTGTTTAAATGTATTTGTGTTTTTTATTGTACCAATTGCTACCTATTTCAATTTTAATGGTGTTGTTGTTATTCTTGTACATTTTAGTAAGAGGTTATATGTTATAGGATGAAATATTTGATATCAAGTATTGCTCCTATTTACTTGTTTCTTTTTCCTTTTCAATTGAGGGTTTTTTTGGTAAATTTTTTTAAATCAAAGTTTAAAATTTTGCATACATAAATTTGTGAATCTTTCTTTTGTGATTTTACTTGGTACTTTAACCTTAAGAAAGTTATCATTTTTCTGCAGATATAATAGATATCTTAATTATTCTAATATTTATGAATTTGTTTAAAATGATTCTTTTATAGACCTGGGATTTATTTTAGTGGATAACATAAAGTAAATATCTAATTTAATTTCTTTTAAAATTGATATCTTTTATCCATATAATTTATTAATAATCTTTATTTTTAACCATTGAAGTTTTAATATAATGCTGGTGCAATTTCTGATTGAACTATTTTGTTCTATTTTTCCTTTTATCTATTTTTATTACAGAACTAAACCTTTAATTGTGATGTTTTATAAGGTTTTAATATCTGATAAAACTCAGTTCTCCTAAAGTAACTTTGCTTTTCTTATATTTAAAAAATCTGCGATAATTCCTTTTTTAAAATATTTATTTAATATTCCAATTATTTTAAATGTTTTTCCAGAATCAGTTTTAGAAGTACCTTGTTATCTTTCCAATTGGGAATTTGAGTGGGATTATTATACCTATATAATACCTATATAAATTAACTTTGAGAAAATATTAATCTCTTTATTGAGGTCTAAATTGTAACTCTTCCTTTACTAAAGGTTTTCTTTATATTTCCTACTTAGCATTTTTTCATTGTGCAAGTTCTGTGTAGCTTTTATTAAACTCTTTCATTAACATTTTATAATTTTATTGTTATTGAGAAATGATCTCCTTTATTATTATGTTTTATCTACTTCTTATGGGATATAAAACTTCTATGAACTTTTTAGATGTTCTATCTTTCCATTTCATTATTTTATTATTTCTAATTGATAATTTATTTTTAATAGCAGATTTATTTGGTCTTTTCTTTATGTAATTATTCTAATTGTGCATAATGATTTTTCAGTTCCCAATATAATTTTTATTTCTTATTTAAATCTTAATATTTATTATTATAATTTTATTACAAAAACAACTGTAGAAGAGACATTGATTAGTTTCCCTGTCTCTTCAACCTCCGTTTACTAACTGTTCTGTTTGTAGATTTAGTTCTGCTTGACAGTTGAGCACTACTTGAGTACAGCCCAGTCATGGTTGATTGCTTAAAAAAATGGGCACATTATTCAGAGAAAGGTAGTTCATTGGACAGTCAGTGATCAGCAAGACTGGGAGTTAGATGGTGTTCCACGGGAGCCATGAAGTAAGTACCGTGGAGGCTAGGGTTGACACTATGGCAACCCCAAGCCTCCTGTAAACCCCAGGAGCAGGAACTGGCCATCCTGTAGAAAGTCAGGCTGCAGGGAGTTCCCACATGCATGAGCGCACACACACACACAAAACCCTCAACCCACTGAAAACAATCCAACACAACATCTAGCATCAGAAAGACAGAAACAGACACTGCTCGTTATCTTTCAACTTATTGTGGGGAGCAGTTTCCCCTTTAGACTTTAGATTCTACTATAACAAACCCTCCTTTTTGTGGTCTGTCTCTAGTGGGTTTCTGTTTCTCACAACCCCAAATCCTTTAAGACGTTGCTGATAATGGATATCTTTATTATTTCCCTATTTTTAAAATGAATGCCACATGTTTCAACTTTTGATTTCAGAGAAACATTTATAGTAAGGTGTATTCCTTTTGTTACTTTAAAAATATTTTTTATTAGGTGTGGGGACTCCTGTTGAAATTGTCATATCGTTTTGACTTAGTTAAATGAACATTTGTTAAGTGGAGCACAGGGTATTGGATGGTGAACCCTAGTTCAACAACAGATCACAAGAGAAATTGAAATAGAGAAGTTTATTACTCACAGTCCTGGAGGAAACACCCTATACACCTCCAGCATCCAATGGGGTGTGGAGAGAGGTCAAGGCAGAGTTCAGAACAGAGAGAGACAGAGGACCTGGGGTACGTGTCTTTATTAGGGTTTGTGGGTGAAGTGCTTTGGGGTTCCTAGGCTAAAGCCAAATTGGTCAATGAAAAAGGAAAAAGCAGAACTTTGGTAAGCTCCACGGAGGTCTTATCTAAGGGGCGCACAAGAGGAAATCCACGTGAGAGACAGGGGAGGCTGTTGAACAAAGGCTACTGGGGAATTATTTCAGGAGCTTACATTCACTCGTGCCTCACCCACTGGGTGGCCATATAGGGCATGAGGGGCTGGTGTCCATTTAAGTCCCTGCAGGCTGAACCAAATGGATGCTGAGGGAACAATATCATGGAATATCTCAGCTAAACTCTCAACACACATGTATTTTTTTCTTATTTAATCTATATGTCATCTAGTACATCTATAGGTAATCAAGTATGTTGAACTGTAAATTCAATTTTCCTGGCATTTGGTTAAATGATCTTTTCATCACGCCATACAATGCAAGCTGTACAATATTTCAAAGAACAGAGACCATGCCTTTCTTATATTTCCTAGGGGAGAAGAGAATTATAAATTTGTTATGATGTATCTAATAATTATTTTTATGCTACTTAGTATCACTGAGTAACCTAATGGTCCCTTTGATGGTCCCATCCGATGCCAAGATCCTGATTCTGTCATGGATTCTCAACTTTCTCTCTTATCAAAGCTTATGATTCAGACATATATTTCAGATAAATATCTGCCTGCAGCCTGGTGGTATGCAGACCTGCTGAATGGTCCTCTCCCCACCCCCTGATGCTCTGTATTACTGCCAAGGAAGTGGGCTTGGACACCTTTTCAATGACACTGACAGCTCAACCATCTTTACAAAACATAATAATTAAAACATACATTATCACATGTGATAGCTCAGTTTTTTTTCCTCCAAGTTTTTAATATGAACATTTTCTAACATAGTGGGACACTGGAAGAATGGTAAGATAGATTTAAGGCTTAACACCATTGTATTTTTGCCATGGCTTCTTCTTTCTCAAGTTTAAAAATTTGATTCATCTATCTATTGGCCAGATTAAAGACTTCATGGTTTTTCAATGCCTCATTTCTTTTATGTTCAAGAACGTCTGCCTGATGCTTTTAAATGTGAACAACCTCTTAGCTGGAGATAATACTCTTGGGAAACCATTTTCTTTCTCTTAGAACATAATAGACATTATTCCATCATCATCTGTCATTCATTGATGCAGTGGATAAATAGAAGACCAGCGTGATTTTTTAACTGCTGTGGGTGATTTGCACAATTTGCCTGGATGCCTATTTATTTCTTTATTCTTGATGTTTGATAGTCTGTCAGTGTTGAAGGTCCTCTATCACATTTGATATTCCCAATCATGATATGTTCTTTTACTCTAACACATCAGTTTTTTTCTTGGAATCTCAGGGTTTATTTTTTCTTGTACTGTAACTTACAACATATTTTTTTGGTTAATTTTTTGGATTCTCTACCTCAGAGGCAGCAGTTCGTAGGATGGATTGCTTTTCTCCTCCATAAAAATTTAGTTCCTCTCTAGTTGTTTGAATGTTTTTGTCTTTTTTATCTACATTCATTGCCTTTACTTTCAACTTTCCACATGCCAGTAATTTGCTCTTTACCTATGTCTATTCAATTCCTTGCTAGTTCTAATATATTTCTTAGTTCAGGAAGGATGTTAATTTGGGCATCAATTTATTGCCTTAACTATGCAATCTCCCCTTTCATCTCATTCTATCCTTTTATCATCTCACTGCATTCATTAAATAATTAAGCTGTTTTATAGCATAACACAATTTATAGAGGAATTTCCTTCTGTTCATTGAGTAATTTTTTCCTCCTGGGCTTGGTTCTTTATCTTTTTGATATTCTGCTCCTTTTACTACTCCCACCCTTTTTGCTGTCATGTGTTTGCAGAGTTGCCATGCTGTTTCTTTTCACCTTTCTTATGCTTTGGCAGTTCTATGTTGACATTCTATTTGGTCAGCTAAGGAGCTCTCTTTTAGTATACCTAGGATCTGCTCTGCTTCCACACTTTTTTTTAACCGTGTATATTCAATACAACTAGCTAGGAGGCATTCACATTTCCATGGGGCGGGGGTATCCTTGAACTTCAGCTTGTTCTTCAATTCAGTATGTAGCTCTGGAACCTTCGTTTTCATCAGAGAGTTTCACCCACATTGACTCTTTTCTTCATTTAACCTGCTTCACCCCATGAAACATTCCATTACTCCTTTGTTAAAAGAGGAAAAGGATAAAAATGTGTGTTCAGTCTGCTTCTGTTCAGGTTTGGGGGTATTAGTGAAATATTTCAGCACTTTGTAAACTCACTGAACTCCTGGGATACAGTGGAGTCTGGTAGGAGGGGTGTGGTTAGGAATGAAACTGTCCTGTGTCCCACTCTCTACTCTAGAGTCAGCTGTAACTTTCCTTCCATTACTTAAAAAAATGTACATTCCTAGTTTAATTCTTTTTTTTTTTTTTTTTTTTGGTTGATGCAATTCTTTTTGCTCAGTTGCTTAGACATCAGTGGAGGGAAGTTTTGTGTTGCAGTTTAAATTTTTTTGCGTTGACCCAGAAGTCCTGCTAAACATGCTAATCGTGATGCTGGGAAGAGGGTATTGACATACCCAGCCTGCAGAGCGATCCAGAGTTGCTAATAATATGCTTGTGAACATATAAATTAATAAGTGGAAGGACCATCATCAAACCCATTTCTTCAATTCCAGACCATTGCTTTTTACACTAGTGTCCCCTAAACATCAAGTTAATTTATTAATTATTTAAACAAATATATATATATATATATATATATATATATAATTAAAATATAAATATTTACACATTGTTTTACTATGCTTGACATGTTTTTAAAAGATTTCAATTACAGAATGAAGGGCCCTTTGGAAAAAACTACAGGGTTATTTCTATTTGTTCAATAGACACATTACCAAACAGCTGTGTGTAAAATTAACTCTTCTAGATGGTATATTTAAAATGCACACTGTTGTCACTATTTACTTATTTACATATTTATTTCTCCCCAGCTTTATTGGGATATAATTGACACATAACGCTGTATAAATTTAAACTGTACAACTTGTTGATTTGACACATTTATATATTGCAAAATGATTACCATGGTGACATTAGCTACCACTTCCATCCCATCAAAGAGTTACCATTTCTTTCTTGTGAAAAGAATACTTAGCAACATTCACGTATCTGATGCAGTATTACCTATCATCACCATGCTGTACATTAGGTTCCCAGAACTTGCTGATTTTATTACTGAATGTATGTACCCTGTGACCAATATCTCCCCATTCCCTACATTCCCCAACCCTTGTAACCACCACTCTACTCTGCTTTTTAGATTCTACACATAAGTGATATATTTGTCTTTCTCTGTCTGACTTATTTCACTAAGCATAATGCCCTCAAGGTTCATACAAATCCTGCCATGTTGTAAATGGCAGGATTTCCTCCTTTCTCATGGCTGAATAATATTCCATTGCATATATATACTATAGATTCTTCATTCATTCATCATTTAATGGATTGCTTCCATATCTTGGCTATTGTGAATAATGCTGCAATGAGCATAGAAGTGCAGGTATCTCTATGATAACATGTTTTTAAATCCTTTGGATAAATACCCAGATGTGGAATTGCTGGATTATATGGTAGCTCTATTTTTAATTTTTTGAGGAAACTTCATACTGTTTTTCATAATGATTTTTATCGATTTACATTCCCACCAACAGAGCACTAAGGTTCCCTTTTCCCTACACCCTTACCATGTGCTCACTATTTAAAATAATCCTGTAGAAAATATTTGATAAATTGATAAAGTTTTGGGAAGTTGATTTTTAAAATATGCCATTTGTTTTATTTATAGAATGAAGCACATCCATATCAGAAGTTATGAAGGGGCTTTGCAAAACCTCCTTTGAAAGAGTTTAAACCAGGATGAAATTTCATCTTGCTTTAATGGTTTATGGGAAACTGAAGACCAAGGAAATGGACTTAATAATACTGATTTGTCCTAGGTCTATAATTCCTTTAAAAGGAGACTTCTCAAGATTTTAGATTTTCACTTCTCAGAGTGATACTGCTTTTTGTTTCTTCACATTTATTCACTTATACAGATTCTATTTCAAAAGCTCCACAAAGTTCAGGGCACTTGACCACCTGAAATTGTGCCTTGTGTTGATGAAGTACCTCCTGATTCACACAGTGTGTACCACTCACAGCACAATTCTCTTTCTCTGTTTACAGCCCATGGTGATCATTGTATGTTTTGGATCTCTTCCTATTTTCCCAAAGTCATTTTCTACAGGCAGTTTTGTGTGTGTTTCCCACTTTTTCTGAGCACTGGTACACTTGTTTGTGAGAATATGACAAAAACCAATGTTTTTATTTTTGCCAAAGCTGGGAAGTTTTGTTTTTGTTTCCTCTCTTGATCTCTACTTGGCTGTTCCTTTGTATAATGTGTAGAGGGTTCTGTGTTAGTGCCTGAGTCTTATTTGTATACTCACTGCTTTAATCTTCTGGTTCAGTGGTTCTTATACTACATTGGACCTAAATGTTGCCTAGGATGCCTGCTAAAATATAGTGTGGACCCACCATTAGAAATTCTGATTCAAAAGAACTAGGGTAGGACTTAAGAATCTGCCTTTTAACAAGGTTCCCAGATGCTTCTAAGGAAGATAGCCCATCACCCACAGTTTTAGAAACACCACTTTAGGTCACTTAATAGTTAGAATTTGGTCAACCAAGGAGCTCTTCTCCCAGTTTGGTTACTAGAGAAGTAACTATTCTTCATGTTTCACAATTGCTGTAATGAATAGAAACCTGATACAAAATGAGGCTGTAAGTTACATAAAAGGAGAATGTGGGATTTAAGATAGTAATGTTAGAGGTAGACATTTGAATGGATAATTTTATCTAATTAGCTCTTAATTTCACTAGCTTGTTCTGGAAAATGTGCAAAGGCAGATATAAGAATATTACTGAAAACAAAAGTTTTAATTTTTTTCCCTAGAAATGGTGGCGTGATGGTTACTTTTATGTGTCACATGTGGCTAGGCCATGGTACCTGGTTGTTTGGTAAAACACTAGATCTGATGTTGTGAAGGTATTTTTTTAGTTTTTATTAATATTTATGATTAATTGACTTTAAGTAAAGCAGATTACTCTCCATAATGTGGGTGGGACTCATCCAATCAGTTGAAGACCTTAAGAGCAAAGACTGAGGTTTCCTGAAGAAGAACTTCTGTCTTTTTTTTTTTCTTAGAGATTTAATTTTTAAGTTATTTTTGGCTGCATTGAGTCTTCGTTGCTGTGCGCGGGCTTTCTCTAGTTATGGCGAGTGCGGGTTACTCTTCGTTGTGGTGCGTGGGCTTCTCATTGCAGTGGCTTCTCTTGTTGTGGAGCATGGGTTCTAGGCACGTGGGCTTTAGTAGTTGTGGCACACGGGCTTCAGTAGTTGTGGCACATTGGCTCAGTAGTTGTGGCTCATGGGCTTAGTTACTCCATGACATGTGGGATCTTCCTGGACCAGGGATCGAACCCATGTCCCTTGCATTGGCAGGTGGATTCTTATCCACTGAGCCACCAGGGAAGCCCGAAATTCTGTCTTAAAGCTGCAACATAGAAATCCTGCTTGAGTTCCCAGCCTCAACTGTCTTGCAGGTTTTAGACTTGTCATCTCCCACATTTGTGTGAGTCAATTTCTTAAAATCTTTCTCTCTCTCCACACACACACACACACATATCCCCTGTTGCTTCTGTTTCTCTGGAGATTGCTAACTTATAAAAGTAGTAACAAATTTTATTGTTGTTCTATAAAAGCTTCTACTTGACATCCAAAGAAATGTCCTGGGTTTGGAATTAGAAGATATGGATTCAAATTCAGTTCTGCCCCTTAATGATTGTGTGATCTGGGACTATTTTCATGTTTCTTGTTGTAGGTTTCCTTGTCTGTTAAGAGGGGATTAGAACACCTTTCCAGGTCATTTAAAAGTTATTTTGTGAGGCTCAGTTATGGTAATTCATGATAGTTCATGGACAAGCTCTCTGAAAAACTTAAATTATGATACATTAGAGGTGTTCACCCATCACTGATGTTCCCTGCCAAGAATGCAAGATGTATGTGACAATTTTGCTCTTAGAACCATTTCAAAGATTGATAAGTTGGGGTCACTTGCAACCTTTAATCTTTGTACCTGTATCTGATCCCCCCCTTCACTCATTTATTACATGTCCTGCCTTATCTATTGGCAATGCCTGCAAAGAGCAACTCACATTTCTGTTCTCTTTAAGGGAAGGTTTTTAGCCATTATTTTCTGTAGCCCACACTTGTTTATTATTTCCTTTGGTGGACCTTACAAAATGGCAGCCAGATCTCTTTCCTGTGCTTTCAGTTAAAGGTAGTGTGACAATTTTCTAAAGAAATTAATCATTAAAAATTTATTTTGGAGGGAGCCCAGATTTTGCTTAATCTGATGGTTGTTTTGACATTCATTTTTATTTCCAAAACGCGACTTATTAATACCATCTCGAAGCACTAGGAAACCTCCATTCTGCATGTTTATCAGACTATTCATGCATTCCCACAGTTCAGTGTATAGAGTTTCCCTGTTTTGGAATTAACTTGAATGATGTTAATGACTGGTCATATTGGCCTGGCTTCTGATTATAGATGAATCATTATATCAGCTCTGCAGAGGATTGGCCATCTTCTAATTTCCACATTCCTGAAGTGGAAACAAATATTAAGGTGATCCTAAGAAGGATTGAAAATGTGCCATCACTTTATTTTTCTAAGTCTGTCACTAAGACCCTTTTGAATTGGGGTTAGATTGTCAAGGCATTTGAATTAACTGCATTTATTAATCTCTGGAGATAAGTGGGAAACTAGGAAAAGACAAATGTACAATCAACATAAAGCAAGTTTGGGCCTAACAAAGTGGATCGAATTATATTTAACAGGAGAATGTTGCTGTTTAATTCACAGGCACAGATGCCCGCATTCCTCTGTGACACTGAATCTGTTTTCTAATGAGTGTTGTCTTCTCTGAGGTTCCTTCCTGTTACTCCTTTCTCCTTGCTCAAATTTCAGAGTTCACATCTGCAGTTCTGGGAAAGGTGATGTTTCACTTACCTTCATTCAAAAAGGAGAGGGTATAAATTTTGGTTCCAAATGTTTGATGCTGGTATTATATCTTTATTAAGTGTTCCTGAAAGAAGTGTAGTGGTTTTACTCTACTTCATAGCCATCAGATACATTAAATCCACTGAATCTTTGTAAATTATTAAGCAACTATTGATTTTGTTGAGGTGAACATCAAGATGTATTGACTTTCACCTCAGTCAATACTTTCCAAATGCATAATAAATCTTGATGTTTATTGAAACATGCATCTTAATCTCAGTGTGTAGGTGCATATACACATCAGATCAGTGCATCAAAACTCAGATATTTATATTGTACTTCTTCTGAACATCTTTATAAAAAACTATTTCCCCCCAGAGATCCTACTATTTTTTGTTTGTTTGTTCATTAGTTCTTCCTTTATTCTTAAAATTTTTAACCTCATTTATCCTTCCCTTGGTTGATAATAGTAAGGGAAACTAAGGCTTGTAAAGAAATCTATTGGCCTTTCACAAACTGGTTGGGGTTAGTCTTCCTGATTAGCTTGTCATTAATTGCAAAGTGAGTCTTACTTTCTGTCTCCACCCAGTTCAAGTTTAGATGAAACAATGAGAAAGTTAAAGATTCTCACTCTCCATGTCCGTGCAAGAATACATTTTATTCCAGCATTGACTAGAACAATACTAAATCAGGGACCACATCTGAGAATCCACTTCATTTCATATCAATATTTAAAAAAATTATTTGGTACAAAAAGACAAACATAAGGTCAAATTTGCATTTAGAAAAAATTGTGATCACCTACATGATACAATTTAATGGGTACAAAACTAAAACAAAATCCTTATTTTCTCCTGCAATATCTTAAATTCTACCAGTAGGAATTTATTATGTCTTCTTAGAAAATTAAAATTGCTCCTGGGTAAATAACGAAATCAATTAGCTGACCAGTAACCATTTATTGACTATCTACTCTATGTTTAGTCCTTTGCTATCCTTCTGAGTTGACACTTTACTTGGTTTACTCTGTGGTCCTTATCTATGCTTCATGTTTCTTTAACCTCACTGCTACTTCTCGTGTATTAATTGGCTATTCTGTGGGCAAATGAAATAGTGCTTATTTAATCATCAGTGTTTTTCATTCCAGCTAGAAAAGTACATATCATTCAAGAAGTGGGTGCTTTGATGGACTGTGAGGAAGGCAAGAAGGAAGGGATACATTTAGAGTAGAGCAAATTGCCATCCTATATACGTATATATGCATGCACCCTGTTATGGTTTGAATCTTTGTGTTCCCCCCAAATTTGTATATTGAAATCCTGATCCCCACAGGTGATGGTACTAGTAGGTAGAGGCTTTGGGAGGTGCTTAAGTCAGGAGAGTGAAGCCCTTACAAAACTACCTTTTTTTTTTTTTTTTTTGCGGTAGGCGGGCCTCTCACTGTTGTGGCCTCTCCCCCTGCAGAGCACAGGCTCCGGACGCGCAGGCTCAGCAGCCATGGCTCACGGGCCCAGCCGCTCCGCGGCATGTGGGATCTTCCCAGACCGGGGCACGAACCCGTGTCCCCTGCATCGGCAGGCGGACTCTCAACCACTGCGCCACCAGGGAAGCCCAAAACTACCTTTTAAAAGAAGCTCCAGAGAGATCCCTTCCCCTTTCTGCCACGTGAGAATGGAACAGAAAGTCTACAAGCTGGAAGAGGGCTCTCATTCAACCATGCTGACACCATGATCCAGACTACAGACTGTGAAAAATAAATTTCTGTTGTTTATAAGCTATTTTGTTACAGTAGCCCAAATGGACTAAGACACCCCTTATGTGTGTGTATATATATATATATATATATATATCTGAGGTAAAGTGGATAGCAATAATTTTCCATGAGTTAGTTTGTTAAACTGGTGTTCCCAGGGGAGCTTCAAGCCAGCTGTAGAGACTTTGAATAATAACTGATGTCCTAAAGGAGAATGAGGTCAAGAAGAGAGAAGATAATGCAAATAGAAAAAATCAATCTTTCTCATTAAAACAACTGCCCTAATTAATCAATGATTTGGAATGTTCCATATAGTGGCATGTGGGAAAAGTGTTAGGCAGATAAAAATTTGTTTTTATAAAAGAGAGAAAGCTTTAATAACAGAGCTTTGGTGATAGAGACAGTATGACAATGGCCAAATCCACTTTTCAAGAAGAGTGATCTTCAAATCCTTTGCACAGTCATTAAGGTTAATGTGGAGAAAATAATGACTTTCATCCTGCTGATGCATATTTAAAGCTAAGAACTTAAGAAATCAGATTTTATGTTCTTATGGTTTTTATCGCTCTACTTTGAGCCAGTATGACTCCTGATAACATGCATCAATGTGGTTTTCAGACACTACACGGGAATGAAAGAAAAGCCATTCTGAACTTAAATATATGGATTTTACTGAAGTTTTTATAGTCAAGTTGGCCTTTACACTTTAAGCCTCTAATACAAAGAGGAATTATGTTTAAAGCATTTTGGGTAGAAGCAAAGTATTATTCCTGTGGAATATAGGGATAATGGCAAGTTTGTTGATGGCTTATTTTTTTTTCTTTTTCAAGCTATGTAAAAATTTGGATTATAACACATATAACAATATAACACACATAACAGAAGCCTGTTTTTTTTCCCCGAATGTCCACAGGGATCAGGAAATGTGACACCAAATGTTTTGTTGGCTCTCCTGCAGGGTCCTCATGATAATCATTTTCTTGATGGCAATAGACCTACTTTGACTTGGATCTGGAGTGGCATTGATGTTTTGTGGAAGGAGCAGAGGAGTTCTTGCCTTTTGTGTGTCCTTGTTCATTGTTTATGAAATGGCTCATCATGGAGCTGTGCTCCATTCCTAGCTCTCAGCAAATGGTGAAGAAAGTGAAGTTTGATTTCCATATGCAGAGTGTCCAATATGTTCCATTTCATCCCATGCCTCAACATCTCCTGCTCTACGGTTAATGCTCTTATGTTCTTATTTACTATATTAATATTATTATATATTAGTATATTTTGTCTTATAATTATTAAAAGTATCGAGAGTAAGTAAATTTTTAAAAGTTCTTAAAAGTAACATTTTGATATGAATAAGGTAAATATAAGCCAATGTGTGTTTTTTAATAATTAAAAGAATACTATTTATTATGTATTTAAATTATGCAGTGAAAAGTTGTTCATCATAAAAAGGAATTTTAAGTATGGTACTGGCACAAAAACAGAAGTATAGATTAATGGAACAGGATAGAAAGCCCAGAGATAAATCCACACACATATGGTCACTTTATTTTTTGATAAAGGAGGCAAGAATATACAATGGAGAAAAGACAGCCTCTTCGATAAGTGGTGCTGGGAAAACTGGACAGCTACATGTAAAAGAATGAAATTAGAACACCCCCTAACACTATACACAAAAATAAACTCAAAATGGATGAAAGACCTAAATGTAAGGCAAGAAACTAGAAAACACTTAGAGGAAAATTTAAGCAGAACACTCTATGACATAAATCACAGCAAGATCCTTTTTGACCCACCTCCTAGAGAAATTGAAATAAAAACAAAAATAAACAAATGGGACCTAATAAAACTTAAAAACTTTTGCACAGCAAAGGGAACCATAAACAAGGCGAAAAGACCACCCTCAGAATGGGAAAAAATAGTTGCAAATGAAGCAACTGACAAAGGATTAATCTCCAAAATTTACAAGCAGCTCATGCAGCTCAATACCAAAAAAAAAGAAAAACACAATCCAAAAATGGGCAGAAGACCTAAATAGACATTTCTCCAAAGAAGATATACAGATTGCCAAAAAACATGAAAGGATGATCAACATCACTAATCGTTAGAGAAATGCAAATTAAAACTACAATGAGGGGGCTTCCCTGGTGGCACAGTGGTTTAGAGTCCGCCTGCCGATGCAGGCGATGCAAGTCCGTGCCCCAGTCTGGGAAGATCTCACATGCCGTGGAGCGGCTGGGCCCGTGAGCCATGGTCGCTGAGCCTGTGTGTTCGGGGCCTGTGCTCTGCAACGGGAGAGGCCACAAGAGTGAGAGGCCCGTGTACCACAAAAAAATAAAACAAACAAGCAAACAAAAAAACTACAATGAGGTATCACCTCACATCAGTCAGAATGACATCATCAAAAAATCTACAAATGATAAATGCTGGAGAGAGTGTGGAGAAAAGTGAACCCTCTTGCACTGTTGGTGGGAATATAAATTGATACAGCCACTATGGAGAACATTACTGAATTTCTTAAAAAACTAAAAATAGAATTACCATATGACCCAGCAATCCCACTACTGGGCATATACCCTGAGAAAACCATAATGCAAAAAGAGTCATGTACCACAATGTTCAGTGCAGCTTTATTTACAATAGCCAGGACATGGAAGCAACCTAAGTGTCCATCAACAGATGAATGGATGAATGGATAAAGAAGATGTGGCACATATATACAATGGAATATTACTCAGCCATGAAAAGAAATGAAATTGAGTTATTTGTAGTGAGGTGGATGGACTTAGAGACGGTCATACAGAGTGAAGTAAGTCAGAGAGAGAAAAGTAAATACAGTATGCCAGCACAAATATATGGAATCTAAAAAAAAAAAAAAAGGTTCTGAAGAACATAGGGGCAGGACAGGAATAAGATGCAGATGATGAGAATGGACTTGAGGACACGGAGAGGGAGAAGGTTAAGCTGGGACAAAGTGAGAGAGTGGCATGGACATATATACACTACCAAATGTAAAATAGCTAGCTAGTGGGAAGCAGCCACATAGCACAGGGAGATCAGCTTGGTGCTTTGTGACCACATAGAGGGGTGGGATAGGGATGGTGGGAGGGAGATGCAGGAGGGAGGAGATATGGGGATATATGCATATGTGTAGCTGATTCACTTTGTTATAAAGCAGAAACTAACACACCATAGTAAAGCAATTATATTCTAAAAAACATGTTAAAAAAAAACCCCTACACTTCAGCTTAAAAAATAAATTAATTAAAGAATATGTACGTACATGCAAAATAAATAAATAAATAAATAAATAAATAAATAAATAAATAAAATAAAAAGGAATTTTAGGGATAGCAGCAGATAGATACTTGGGTGAAGGTACCTTTAACAAAGACACTGACCTGACTGGTTTCAGCAGCTACTTTGGTCTATGTGGTTTTGACTTGAGACCTCTAGAACTGGCCCCTCTAGGCTTCCTCCACTCCTCTTCCTCCTCTCTTCCTCCTTCTTTTCTTATTGTTATGTTCTTGATAAGGACTTCATGAAGAAGAAAGTATAGCATAGAATGGTGGAGCATAGAACAGCACAGGCAGCATGGCAGGGTGGTAAGGACACAGGCTACTTGCCAACAGACTCAGGATCATCTATGTGCTTAATATTAGTTGTATGATTTGGAAAAAATCACTTTCCTTCCCTGGACATTGTTGTTTTCATCTTTAAAATGAAGATGATGAAGATGGTAGGAACTAACAGTTACCAAGCACTTACTAGATGCCAGGTCGTATTCTAAGTGCTTAACAACAAGGAACTCATTTAACCTTTACAGCATCTTAATGAAGTAGCTACTTTTTATTTAAATCATTTTACAGATGAGGAAACTGAGACATAAAAATGGTGCATATATTTTTATTTCTTAAGTTCACTCATCAAAGACAATGTTAGAACCATGTAGACCTGCCCTGGGGCTCTTGTTCTTGACAATGGCTAAAGTTCCTTTAAAGTCTAGGATTCTACTTTATAGAAATCTCACATCTGTGAAAAAATAGGTGATCCAATGTATTCCAATGAGCTTGAAGGCTATTTAATAAACACAATCATAAATAAATATTTTGTGTTTCAAAAATACCTATCTATATCATCTATTTATCTATTGTCTAACGTCTATTTTAAGATAACTTGGAATCAATTTGCTGAAGCTGCTCTCAAAATTCTAGTACCTAAATGATGGCTCTTAATAGAAATGAATAATTATAGCCTGTTGCTAACCACCACTGAGATGTGTTCCACTGAATAATTTTTCCTCTAATGGCTGTTGGTGTCACAAAAATAACTTTTATTTAAGAAGAGAAAACAACAACATCAAAAAGAATGGCAGGACAATCAGCTCCATTAAAACACTAATGATGTGTAATAATATCATGTAGTTTTGAAACTGTTTTCTCTGAGAGGCTCTGAGAGCTGTAGAAATTTGATCTTATTCCTTCTTATGTTATCTTTATTATTTATAGATTATTTATAGGTTTGGTCTTGTTCTTTCTTATGTTCTCTTAATTGTAGGCTTACCATCGTGTAATCTAGTGATATTTTGTATATGAGATTTCCCTACCAGTAGATTCACTGTCACAACCATCTGTTTCTTCAGCATCTCAGAGTTGAAAGTTCCCTTTAACACTGTGAATAAAGGGACAGAGGATTTGTTAAAATGTTCTCCCTTCTTCGGGATTGAAGAATTCAGGTTTATTCAGCCTAGTTTACTTACTGAAAACTTCAGTGTTCTTTTTATAGTTAGATGTGGTAAAAATCATCCACTGAAAAAATGATTTCCTGTTGATTTTCTTGGAAGCATTTGTAGGATTTCTGAGACAGAGAATGAGTCTGGACCTAAATGCCTTATACACACCATTTCAATGAATTGCCAATTTCACTCCACATAGACACTGGTAGTTGGGAACAGGAAAACAGTGTAAGAAACTACTGCAATCCCACTATTGGGCATATAACCTAAGAAATCTATAATTCAAAAAGAGTCATGTACCAAAATGTTCATTGCAGCTCTATTTACAATAGCCAGGATATGGAAGCAACCTAAGTGTCCATCAACAGATGAATGGATAAAGAAGATGTGGCACATATATACAATGGAATATTACTCAGCCATAAAAAGAAACAAAATTGAGTTATTTGTAGTGAGGTGGATGGACCTAGAGTCTGTCATACAGAGTGAAGTAAATCAGAAAGAGAAAAACAAATACCATATGCTAACACATATATATGGAATCTAAGCAAAAAAAAAAGTCATGAAGATCCTAGGGGCAAGACAGGAATAAAGACTCAGACCTACTAGAAAATGGGCTTGAGGATACAGGGAGGGGGAAGTGTAAGCTGGGACAAAGTGAGAGAGTGGCATGGACATTTATACACTACCAAATGTAAAATAGATAGCTAGTGGGAAGCAGCCATATAGCACAGGGAGATCAGCTCAGTGCTTTGTGACCACCTAGAGGGGTGGGATAGGGAGGTTGGGAGGGAGGGAGATGCAAGGGGGAAGAGATATGGGGACGTATGTATATGTATAACTGATTCACTTTGTTATAAAGCAGAAACTAACACACCATTGTAAAGCAATTATACTCCAATAAAGATGTTTAAAAAAAAAGAAACTACTGCAACTTCATACTTACAATGATAATGTATGTAAATGTACACATTTCAATCACATGTGATTGAAACATATGCAATTAAATCCAAGAGCTAAAGAAGTCTTTGTTAATTTGTCTAGAAAGAGAGGCTAGAAAGAAAGGATGAGTTTATCACACACACATACAAAAACAACCACAAAGTGAGGCTCTGGCTATTAAAGGGTCCCGCAGTTATGATCATGTCTTTGAAAATATCTAGTCAACATCTTTAGGTCTTTTCTTGCAACATCTTGAACCAATATAAGGGAGAAGAAAACCTCCTAAATTCAGTCATTGAAATATAATTGAGGGCCATGAACGCCAGTAGGTTTGCTAGATGCTTTTCTGGGAACAGGGAGTAAGTATAAAAATAGGCCAAGACTAAGGTTGATACCAAGGTAGAACTTGACTGTGTCCAAAAAGGAAGATGGGCCAGGTCCTGTGTCCAACAGCTTTCACAGTTGTGCTGTCCAATATGGTAGCCTGTAGCCACACATGGCTATTTCAATATAAACTAATAAAAATGAAAGATAATTAGAAAATTAGTTCCTCCCTCATACCATCCACCGTTCAAGTGGTCAATAGCCATATCTGGCTAGTGGACACCATATTGGATAGCGCAGATATAGAAACTTCTATCATCACAGAAAATTCTTTTGGACAGGAGTGGTTTAGAGTCAGAGCCTTAATTGTTGGAAAGTGATAATTTCTGATTAGAAAGTAAGGGATCACTTGGAGCATTGGTTAATTAGATCGAGGGTCAATAACTAAAATTTGGCTAGAGGCATAAGGAAGGGGTGACCCGCTCATGTTCTGGAGGATCTCTCTTTTCTGCTTAATTGTTGACCTAAAGCTGGCAGAAAGTGACATTTTTGGAGGGGGAGATGGGAGTTTTGACTTCTCGTCTTTCTCCTTCATTTGGAAGGAGAAAGTTGTGAAGTTTAAAGATTTATTTCTTCTTCCGCATCCTATTTTAATATGCTACTACTTACTCTAGAAATTCTCATATCTAGTTTTTATGAAGATTGGTATGCTTCCACATAGGCCTTATCAGAAATTTAATGCCATATGCCTCAGGCTTTCTTGCCTCTAGCTAACTGTATTTATCAGGGAGAGAATCTCCCTGAGAACGGCCACTCCAGATTAGGAAGCCCAGAATTGTCCCTATAGTAGAAAATGCTACACAGTGGTTATGATATAAGGAGACTTAGAAGAGATGAGGAGACAGCTGCAAACATACATTCAACTGCTTAAATAAAAATCAAAGCAAGAGGGGGTGGGCTTAGAAAGAAAAATGTGGAGTGGATTTCTGGATAACTTAAATGGCTTGTGGGATATTTGCCCTTAGAACTTTTTTTTTTTTTTTTTTTTTTTTTTTTTTTGCGGTACGTGGGCCTCTCACTGTTGTGGCCTCTCCCGTTGTGGAGCACAGGCTCCGGACACGCAGGCTCAGCAGCCATGGCTCACGAGCCCAGCCGCTCCATGGCATGTGGGATCCTCCCGGACCGGGGCACGAACCCGTGTCCCCTGCATCGGCAGGCAGACTCTCAACCACTGCGCCACCAGGGAAACCCCCCTTAGAACTTTTTAATCAGAAAGGCTGAACACTTGTTAAACATCTTTTACCTGGTCAATTACAATCACTTCTAAATAGTCTCCTGTCCTTAGCACTGACCATAGTGGCTGCCCAAAAATGTCCATGTCCTAATCCCTGGGACCTGTGAATGTGAATTTATTTGGAAAACAAGGTCTTTGCAGATATAATTAAGATCTTGAGATGAGATCGTCCTGGATTACCCAGGTGTCCCCTAAATCCAATGGCAAGTTTTCTTAAAAGAGACAGAAGAAAGGACATAGACACACAGAAAAGTCCACGTGAAGATGAAGGCAAAGGTTGGAGTGCCACAGCCAAGGTTCAGACAACCACCAGAACCTGGAAGAAGCAAAGGATGGATTCTCCCTAGAGCTTCCAGTGGGAGTGTGGCCCTGTCAACACTTTGATTTCAGACTTCCAGAACTGTGAGAGAATACATTTCTGTTGTTTTGAGCCACCAAGTTTGTAACAATTTTTTATGGCAGCCACAGGAAACAAATTCAGATCTTCTCTGATACATTCTCCAAACTGTTATTAGAATGATCTTATTTAAGACATAAACCTTATGCAAAGTGTAAAGTTCAACTTCCTTAGAAGAGCTTCCAAGGACCCCTTGATATGGTCTCTGCCTGTCTTTCTCCCTATGTAGCTCTCGGTACCCCTGTTACATTTAATGAGATCAGATTCCTTTGTTCCCTAGATGTACTGTCAGTTTCATCCCACTGTATGTTTGAACACAGTTCTTGTTATTTGTAATGTCCTTCTGAGGCTTGTCTATCTGTTGTAACTCTTGACCATCTTTCAAAAATCTTAGAATCCCTGTCCCCATGCAACTATGAGACTGATGTTACTCTGTCACTCCCTCCTTATCCATTGTCACCTCTGCATCTTGAATATACACCCATATAATTCTGTGCTTTTTTACATCTATTCATTCAATAATTAAAAAAAAATAAATTAATTTTAATAGGTAATACATGCATATGTTTCAAAAATAAAAATGATTAAGAAGTATTCATGGAGAAGACTTGCTCCTATTCTTATCCCCATCCATCTTGTTTCTCCCCATTCCCTACAGGTAATTGTTTTAAAATAATTTGTTTCTTTATGCATAAGTTTTCCTTATTAAAACTCAGCACACTACATATATTGTTCTGAACCTTACTGTTTTCCACTTAGTAACATATCCTAGAAATTTTTTTCCATATTACTGTATAGAAATCTTCATCATTCCTCTTTTTTATGGATACATAATGTTCCACTAAGTAGATGACCCTGGATAATTTAACCAATCCCCAATTGTTGGACCCTTGGTTTGTTTCCATTTTTTATTATTATACATAATATTTTAATGCAAACTTTTGTACGTATATCATTTCATAGGTATGCAAGTGTAGGATAGATTTCCAGAAGTGAGATTGCTGGGACAAATGGCAAGTGTAAATGTGACTATGTTAGAGATTGCCAGATTTACCCCCACAGACATTGAACCATTTGGTGTCCCACTGTCAATGTATAAGTTGGCCTGTGGACATAACTTAACAACACACAGAATTGCACTCTTGTATTTTTGCCAACATGATTGATGAATGCAATGGTTTCCTATTGCTGCATAACAAATTACCGCAAACTTAGTGGCTTAACACAATTCACATTTGTTATCTCACCCTTTCTGTGGACCAGCAGCCCAAGATGGTTTAGTTGGGTCCTCTGTTCAGGGACTGGGGCTGCAATTAAAATGTTGTCTGGGACTGCAATCTCATCTGAGGCTTGAGGCCTTCCTCCAAGCTCGTGTGGTTGTTGGAAGAAGTCAGTATTTTATATTTGTAGACATTATGCTCTTAGTATCTCAATGTTGCCCACAGTTCTCAGCCATGTGACCCTCTTTACAGACAGTTCATATCATATCAGGTGGCTTCTTCATGGCCAGCAGGAGATTCTCTTGCTGTTAAGTATAGTATAGTCTAAGTCTGTATAGTCTGTGAAGATGCAATCTTATTTTATGTAACATAACCATAGAGTGTCATCCTAACCCATTTGTCACATAACCTAACCTAATCAAGGCAGTGACAGCCCAACAACCACAATGTAATGTATTAATGTATTAAATTTCATGTTTATCACCACAGATTTGAACACCACTTTTATCATGTACTAAATTCCCATTTAAGTTGGAACAGACCAAATAAGAGAAGAGAATTTATCTTCTCTTAGTTTGCCTGTTATATATATCCCAGTACTACACTGATTTAATTATTGAAGTTTTACAGTGCATTTATTGGCTTGTAAGGTTTTTCTATTTCAGAAATTTCCTGGTTATAACTGCTAGTATATTTTTTCCATAGAAACTTTAGAATTAGCTTATCTAGTTTCAGAACAAAATTTCTTTTTTACTATTCTTATTGGGATTGTTAAATTTAGTAATTAACTTGGGGAGAATTGGCATTTTTATAATATTAAGTCTTTTTATCTATAAACTTGGTATATCTTTCCATTCATTTAATTCTTCTTCTGAATCTTTCAGGAATCTATCCATTTTTTCTCATATTGTTTTTCCACATCCCTTGTAGATTTACACCTAGGTATTTTATCTTTTTTTTCAGAATTATTGTTGTTGTCATTAGAAATGGATCTTTTCCATTACATCTTCTAAGTGTTGCCGTTTGTAAGTATGAAAGCTACGGATTTCTATTTATATTACATAAGACTACATTACTATTTAGAAAATATTTGCTGAGTGTCTAACATGTAATGGCTTCTGTACAAGAGCTGAATTCATAATGTACAAGAAAGTCATGGCCCTTAGTAAGCTAATGGTTTAGTGGAGGAGGCAGAAAGTAAATATGCAAACAAACAAATGTACAATGGCTATTTGTGATCAATGCTATAGAAAACAATGAAGAGTGTTTAGTAACAAAGAACAATTATTTAAGTGTATCTTTCCCAGTTACAGAAACTTTGAGGGTTTGGTCCATGCTTTATTTATCTCTAGGTCTGCAGAGTCTAGTACCCTGACCGAGAAACAAAAGGCAGTATATGTTTCTTGAATTGAATAGAAATCATTTACTTTGAGCTTAGGGGCAATAATGTTTTAAGTCTGTTATCATGATGACCATACAGCCATATTTTTCAAACAATTTCTTTTTTTTTTTTTTTTTTGTTGTACGTGGGCCTCTCACTGTTGTGGCTTCTCCTGTTGCAGAGCACAGGATCCAGACGTGCATGCTCAGCGGCCATGGCTCAGGGGCCCAGCCGCTCCGTGGCATGTGGGATCTTCCTGGACCGGGGCACGAACTCGTGTCCCCTGCATCGGCAAGCAGACTCTCAACCACTGCGCCACCAGGGAAGCCCACAATTTCATATTTTAAATACTCTGTTTCTATAAATATATTGTCACACCATGGGTCTTAAGAATTTGTTTAGAAATTGGCCACCAAAATTATAGCTTTTGTCCAAAGAATCTTTACATGTCTCACGTCCACATGCAGAGTAGACTCTCGTCCTCAGCATGAGTGTCTTGAAGACAGGTTTTGCTGAAAGGGATACATCCTTTGTAAAGTTTTGACTGAGGTGTCAAAGTCAAACTAGTTTATGGAGCCTAGTTAGAGCTTGTGTATTCTCCAATCACAGATGGTAAGATTTACATCTTTTATACCAGTAGGAAAGAAAGAGGATGCTCTAATGGAAAGAATTCTATTTATATCATAGGCTTTTCATTGTTGTTTCATTTTCCCTCTCTGAATATTAATAAAAGGTAAGTCAAGAACCTAGGGTTTAGTCTGTTAATTTTTTATTTATAGGTTTTGTGATCTGAAAAGAATTTAGACCAACTTAAAGGAATATATAAAGTGCTGCAAAGTTACCTACATTACAAAAGTATAAGAAAGAAATGAAGTACAAAACAAAGTTGGAGACATATGATAAATTTGCTACCAATAGGCTCCAGTTTGGGCTCTTATCTATTAGAAAACATATTGAGCATTAACACAATTTACAGTTCAATTAAGATTTAAAAAATTCATAATAATAGCAAAAATATATTTGGTGCTTACTCTGTTCCAGTCATAATGTTAAGTTTTTAAAATACACTTAATTGAGTCCTTGCAACACATATTTAATGATAGGCATTAATATAATTCTATCGTATAGAAGAAGAAAAGCTATTACTGATTAAGACAAGAAAGGAAATTATTGAGAAGATTCTTATAAAGACGATATCGTGCAATAAATGAGCAGTACTGCTCACAATATCTTTTCAGTGGCTACTGCAGTGAGTTTCACATCTGTCTTTTGTAGCGTCCCTTGATCTAAAGGCCTCTTGCTGAGCTCAGAATGATTCTACAAGGTGGACAATGCAATAAATAAAGCTCTTCTGTCAAGGCTTCACTCAGGGGTGGATTTAGGAGTATCAGGAAGAACACACTGTTTGAATATCCTGTAGAAAATTCTTTAAAAATGGTGCATCTTCTAACTAAATGACAGGTAGAAATAGGAAGTGTTGACTTTGACATGGTTTCAAACTTTGGATTGGAAACTGTGGTTGAGATACCAATGCCTAAGTTTGGCAGCCCTTGACCTGTAAGCATGACTAGTAAACTTTCTTTTCCAATTAAAGGCTGCACCAGTTGGGTGAGAAAAGGTGTTTCAGTTAGGTAATGCTATGCTGTACTGTGGTAACATATAACTCCCTGAACTGCAGTGGCTTTGTACAAGAAATTCTTAGTTACCCTCATATAAAGTCCATTTATGTCTGACAGCTCTTCCATCTTGTAGTAATGCCCCCTGGAGCAAATGGCCTCCAAGGTCAATGTAGCAGGGGAAAAGAGCAATATCAGAAAAGGAACAGCTGTCCCTACTTTTCTCAGATGGGAACTGGAATACTGCTTCTGCTCATGTTCTATTGATAAGACTTAGTCACCTGCCACTACTCTGATGTATGGGTTTGGGAAACATGGAGAAACACATGGATATTTAGTGAGCACTGACCATCTGTGCCACATAAGGAATATGTGCTTTCTTCTGGGAATTTCTCTCCTCCTATCTTTCTTCTTACTCCTTCAGACCTCTTGTTCCATGAAATAATACCCTTACGATTCCAGATTCCCCCTCTTCAAGCACTCATTTCAGACTAGAGGAGGTGTCTAGGAGGGTGGGTGAAGAGGAAGAAAAGTAGGAAGGGGAGAGAAAAGTGAGGGGACATTCCTTCAATGGTCATGTCTCATATATCTACTGCTGGTTCCCATCTCCATACCTCACAGCCCAGTTCTGGCTGATGGTTGTAAGTGGGAAGGAGATTAAAGATAAGAGAGATAGTTCTATTCTACTGCCTTTAAAAGACCTCAGTTATTTCTCCTCTTTCGAATCCCTTTCTTTTCCCTTTATTTAAAAATACTTATCCCATAAACACATATTTTAGCACATTCTGTGAAACAGTCATGGATAGGCATTGGGTATCCAGAAATGTGCAATATGGTGGCACCTGGGCTCCAGGGACTCTTGGCTCATTGGTGAACACCAGGAGCTGCAAAGTGACAGAGATATAGAGTGCAAAGTAGAAATAAAATTTAAAAAAACAAGTTAACAAATAAATGACTTATTTAAAGCTTGACTGAATAGGATATTCAAGGCTTCCACCTTGTGTGAAAAGAGGAGGATACATGAGAGAAGAGGCTTGCCTTGGGGCAGTACTGAGTTTGAAGGCAAGAAAGGAAAGGCAGAGGGAGGTGCAGGAGTTGCAAATCTCATCCCTCTCTGTTACCTCCCGTCTCTTTCTTCCCTCTCCCCTCACCCTTAGCCACTTCTCCTCTTGCACTTCAACATAAATCCTGACCCTTCTCTCACAGCCCTGATCTAGGGTCTAGTCCTCAGTCCTCCGGTACCTGCACACAGGGTGGAGACAGGGAATGTTCCTGCTTGGGTCTTGGGACTACAGGAGATGTGTCTGTGTAGCTGACACCCAAAACTGGAACTAAGAGTTAATCCTATTTTCTAAATAAAGACGCTATAATATGAAGTGGAATGATGAAGTATGTGTTTACTATGTGTTTATTGCATATGTTAGGGTACTTTATGATATAAACACAATTTTGTTATGTAATCTGAAGGCTTAGTTGCCATTTATAACCTTATTTGTTTGGCAGGGATGATGTAAGAGGTGATTAAGTCTCAGAGCAGTACTTGATTTAAATGATCTGTGAGGCTCTTTACAACCCATAGATGTTATGATTGTGTGGGAATATACATGTGCTCTAAATTCTAAAGGAGGGTTTTCAAAATGAGCTTTTGGAACCCATCAGTGATTAAGAGAGAAACAGCTGGCAGTGTAGCAAGTTCTGATTCCTTCAACTTCTCTTCATTCTTGTTTCACCTATAAATTACTCTCTGATTTTTTCTCCTACTCTTTCCGCATATTCACACAACATCCTTCCTTAATCCCAAATTGCTGCTTTTTGATTATAAGCAGTTTTGAATCTTCATTGGCTATTTCATTAAGTGAAATAAATATATCCCCAACCGAGTAGAATATACTTCTGAATGAACAACAAGGGAATATTTCATTAATTTACTTCTAAGTCTTTGCAATCATGTACATTAAAATGTTTGACTGATTCTTTTCCTCTAATAAAATGAGAAGTGGTTGTTAATTTTTTATCACTCCCCTAAATAAACTGTACCATTCCTCACAGATGTATAACCAGAATGAATCTCAAACAGAAATCATTACTGACATGTAAAGAGGATTATGTGAGTTTCTTGCAGCATTTTATCAAGAGGTATATTTTCCTGAAGATAGTTAACATTTGTATTCAGTCACTTCTGTGCTTCTACTACATATTTTGATTCTTTTTTTTTTTTTTTTTTTTGCGGTACACAGGCCTCTCACTGTCGTGGCCTCTCCCGTTGCGGAGCACAGGCTCCGGACGCGCAGGCTCAGCGCTCAGCGGCCATGGCTCACGGGCCCAGCCGCTCCACGGCATGTGGGATCCTCCCGGACCGGGACATGAACCCATGTCCCCTGCATCGGCAGGCAGACTCTCAACCACTGCACCACCAGGGAAGCCCATATTTTGATTCTTAAAAAAAAAAAAAAAAAAAAAACAACTTGTATACAACTTGTGCATAATATTGGATAGAATTATACTTGCAGAGGTCATCAAAATCATCCCAGCTTCCTTTCAGGCAAATAAGAATTCATTTGAAATTTCATCTACTCAAGGTTAGGGACTTCACAATCTCCTTTGATAACCGATTTTAATATCTAACAACATTTTATGTCAGGATTTTTTTTCTCACAAATAATACAACTGAAATACTTTTTGTCATTTTTTTGCTCTTTCAAACTTTAAGGAAAAAGGTAAATAGTTGGTTACAATTCTTCATAAAATCATGAGTTTATAGTAAAATCATGTGTTTCAAATTATGAGTCTTTTACTAAACTCATCAAGCAAAGGTTGCCTTTTATCATTTTAAAAAGTCAATTTCTTTAAAGTGATCCTTTATTACTTAAGTTTTATAGTCAGGGCCATATTTATAAATATTTCATTACAATTATTTATAAAATATTTAGACTGATGCTGTTCAAAGATATGAATGTAGAATTTTGATAGAAGGCACTTTTACAGCAGAGTCTGGTTGAAGGGAATTTCTGTGGGACTGGTTGAGGAAAGACTACAAATGGCTCTATTAAAAGGAGGAGGAAGGTGAGTCATTGACACAGAGAAGAGATAAGTAAAGAGGTAATTGGATAGAAGGGGCTAAAGTGAAGCAAAAAACAGTTCAAGATCATCATCATTCACAAGGGGAAGGGGATGTCACACAAAAATGAAGGCAGTTTTGACCCTTGTGAGTAGAGGAATATGTGGAGGCAGAAAGCAAAACTACAAGCAGCCCATGAGTGAATGATCCATCTCTTGGAGGCAGGAAGGGAAAGACCGGCAAAAGTGGACACTCTCAAGTATCTCTTTAATGAGCTGAATTTATGGTGGAGTGCAAGGCTGAGGGCACTTATTAGGAAATAACATGGAGAGTGTTCCCATCATCGGTCTATAATCAATCAGAGGTTGGTCTCTATGGGTAATTCTCCTGGGAGATTGTTAGGAGGAGAACACTGCCAAGGCCAGACACTGACTCATGGGGGGCTCATTAATTGCTTACGGGATCACATATCCTATTTCAATACATGTAGAAGTTCTGTTTATTAGGGAAGCAGGGAGAAATGATTGAAAGACCCTGTGTCTCCTTTGTAGTCTGGTTTCTAAAGGACAGCAAATGTTGGAGTGGAACTTAGTTTAACTGCAAATATTTGGAAGAGCTAATGAAATGGTATATTATTCCTTTACTGAAGGCTTTGATGAGCACAATGCATAGTATAAGCAGTCTCATACTTTACGGAGTGTATTGACAAAGATGTGTATTAGGATCTATGTATAGAGTCAGAACAATAGATTCATATATTTTGAGTGGTGGGTAGGTGGTGTGGTTTATTTGCCAGGATAAAGAAAATATTATAAAACCATGATTTTTCCCTAGCCTTTTAGCCGCAGTATTTGACAATATGTTTCTAGTACTTTGTACAAATTATTTAATTCTTTTCTTTTCATATAACATTAAGGATGCTGTTAACTTGTTTGCATCCAATATGAGGTGGATTGAGGCTAAATATATGCTACTTCTTCCATATGAAGTGGGTCTCATCTTTGTTTCATCAGTCTTTGCATTGAGGAGAACTGCGCTTTTTGTCTTTAGTGTTGGAACTTTTATTTTTTATGTTTTCTATTCAATTCATAATGTAACAAATACAATAAAGTAGAATTCAAGATACTCTGATGACCTTGGTAGTTTTGATCAAGAGGGTGCTATTGGTAGGCTGACCTTTTGGCAGGCAGGCTCAAGCCATGTGCTCACTGATCAGTAGAAGTAGGAGAGTCCCTATGTGTCATATAAAGGTTTATCTAGTCAGATCAATACACAGTGCATGAAAGTGAAGGTTAAGTCCAATGCATAAAAGTCAGGAGCTGCCAATATATGAATCCTCAACCCTAGCAAAACCTGACTCCCTGTGATCTAGTGTGTTGATAGAAATAAGGTCCTAAGTACTTTCTGTACTTTGGGGGTCTTTGCAACTCATGAGCTAGTAGTAATTTTCTCACTGTTATTATCAGTGTTGTTATTTGGTATTTTGCTACACATTCCCTTTCTTTTGGACATTTGCATACCAGCAGGTATGTTATGAGGTGCAAATGATAACTTAGCAACTCTTTCCTGTAAGGTAGGAACATCTACATTAAAGGTTATTTGAAGTATTTACTAAGTTGTTTACTATCTTTCCACCAGAAGTCAAGATGGACTGGGGGATGCCAAGAAGAGTGGTCAGATTTACCACCAAACAACGGGGACTGCACATGTCTCTCTTTCTTTAGCTTCATGCAAAATGGAGCTTGGAGGTACTTAGTGATGTATTTTTGTTGTGTGCGCATTGTTGCTTGTCCTTTCCAACGTGGATGAAAATGCATTCCCCTGTAAGCAACTGAAAATCTGATCAATAAGGATATGTAGTTATCTCCCACAACAATTAATCTAGACACAGGTGCATTCAGATGTGGGACAGCTGCTCAGAAATGTCAGTAAGGACAGGGACTATTTCTATCCTTTTAGTTCTCCATCCTCAGTCTATAAGCTTTTTGACTTAGTGCTTATTTGTTGCAAGATGCTTGCTATCCTACTGCAGTATTCTAGGCATCAAGATGGGACTTGAAGATAAGAAAGGGAGAGGGAGAGAAATCCTCCTGTGGCTCTCTCTTTTTTCATTAGGGAAGAAACATTACTCCAAAAAGATACCCCTCTTCACTTCTATGGCTAGAACATTGTGATCTGGCCACCTGTTTCTGAAAACTGCGAGAGAGGCTGGAAAAAGGAGTATATGAACAAAGGAAATAAGACAGTCATGGCTGGCCTAACCAATTGCGCTGGACTTTGATTATGCATCACTAGAGTTCTGCACGCCTGCTGTGCTGTTTGTCAGAGCAGCTTGCTCTCCTCCCGCAGGTGTGAACTGGGTCCCTTGTGCTACTTTGACAGCTGCTACATGACAAGGGCTTGCTACTCACCCTGTGTCTTAGTGGCTCAGGCTGCCATAACAAAGTACTGTAGACTGGGTGGCTTAAACAACAGAAATTTGTTTTCTCATACTTCTGGAGGCTGGAAATCTGAGATCAGGGTACCAGCATGGTTAAGTTCTGGTGAGGACCCTCTTTCTGGTTTGCAGATGGCCACCTTCTTGCTATGTTCCCATGTAGCCTCTACTCAGAGCCTGCTCATGGAAAGAGAGTGAGCAAGCTCTCCGATGTCTCTTCCTAGAAGGGCTCTAATCCCATTGTAAGAACCTCACCCTCATGGTCTCACCTAACCCTCATTACCTCCCAAAGGCTCCATCTCCAAATATCTTCATTTAGGAGTTAGAAATACTAAAGCTAGAAAAGAGACAACCCACCTCCTCCCCTTCCCTAACATCAGCTTTCTGCTAGATTCTGTCCTAAGCTGGAGTTGACTCACCTTTAATGCTAGATTGAAATTCTGACCAATACCAGGGACCAACTATTTGATCACCAAATTGCAACAATATTTCTTATAATCAAAAAAGATTTGGGCTGCCCCCAATTTTTTTTTAATTGAAGTATAGTTGATTTACAATGTTGGGTTAGCTTCTGGTATACAGCAAAATGATTCATTTTTTGGTATATATATATGTATATTATATATATATAAATATAGTCTATATATGCATATATATTCTTTTTCAGTTTCTTTTCCATTATAGTTTATTACAAGATATTGAGAATAGTTCCCTGTGCTATACAGTAGGGCCTTGTTGGTTACCAATTTCATATATAGTAGTGTGTATATATATGTTCATCCCAAACTCCTAATTATCTCTGCCACCCCTGGCCCCCACTATCCCCTTTGGTAACCATAAGTTTGTTTTCTGTGTCTGTGAGTCTGTTTCTGTTTTGTATATAAGTTCATTTGTACCATATTTTAATTCCACATGAAAGTGATATCATATGATATTTGTCTTTCTCTGTCTGACTTACTTCACTTAGTATGATAATCTCTAGGCCCATCCATGTTGTTGCAAATGACATTACTTCATTCTTTTCTATGGCTGAGTAATATCCATTGTATGTATATATATGTATATATACCACATCTTCTTTATCCATTTATCTGTTGATGGACATTGAGGTTGCTTCCATGTCTTGGCTATTGTAAATAGTGCTGTTATGAACATTGGGGTGTATGTATCTCTTTGAATTAGAGTTTTCATCTTTTCCAGATATATGCCCAGGAGTGGGATTGCTGGATCATATGGTAGTTCCAGTTTTAGCTTTTTAAGGAACCTCCATACTGTTTTCCATAGTGGCTGCACCAATTTACATTCCCAACAGTGTGGGAGGCTGCATGAATTTTCATCCTGAAGCGAGGAAATAAAAACCAACCTCATTGAATAAATTCCAAGTGACAGTCTGCGGGGTGGGGGGGGGGCGGGGGCGGGGGAAATAAATAGTTACATTTTATGTGGCATGCTTGTTCAACTTAGCTATAAGCTCTATTTTGCCTCCCAATCCATTTTAAGGGGAAACTATAATTTGTCAGAATAATGGTTTGATAGGTAGAGTGATGAAAAATACCAGGACGTGATCTCTATATTTGAGAATTTTCACAGGTAGTTTTCTCTGGGGGAATCTTTGGAATTAAAACATTTCAAGTAGCTGTAATACCCACAGTGGCCGCCTGGTGGCAGCCGTCCACGAAAGCTGCGTTCAGCTCGCTGCCCCTGGAAACCCTGTGCTTCTGTGTGAATAGCATTTTTTGTCTCAGAACCTCCAGAGCGGTGCCTATTCTTGCTTTTGGTGGAAGTTCTGTTTTCCCCGACAATGTTTGCTTTTTAATGGCGTATTCTTTGGCTCAGCGAGGCCAACTTTTGTGATGCTTTCTGAATATCATATATTCTGGTTCTGTTTATGTTAATGCAGTTTGGAGGAAATTTAGCAGTTTAAATCTCTATTGGTTTGGAGGATCTTTTGTCTTCTCGTTTACTTCAAATGCTGACTGAGGCACTGAGAATGAAAAGCTGCTCTTACTTTTTCCTGGAAAACTTTCCTCAAATAATGCAGACTTCCTAAAAATCCGTACACACATCAGAGACAGAAGACTTTCTGTTGCCCTTTAGGTTGCATTATTCATGTTTGCACATGTCATTAGGAGGGTGAGTTTTCTTTATATTTGTACCAGATGGTGAGGTTTTTTTTTTTTGAAGGGACGTAGAAATTTCCTTCATTAAAATGTATCAAAAATGAATCTTTTCTAATTGGCCCACTTTTTTAATAACAAAAGTTCATTTACAAGGACCCAGTAGCCAAGTGTGTCTTTAGTATACAGAAGAAATTTTGATTTCGCAAACCAGTAAACCAGTTACCTTTCTATGACTCTGTAGAAATGAAAGTCGGCTATAGTCTAGATGGAGGTGGTGGTATGAGGGGTATAGTAAACCATGCCAGTTGGGTTTGAGCAAGCTGGTTTCTAAAGCTGGACCCAGTGTTTGTGGCTACACTTGCTGTGTGTCCTCAGGCACAGGAACAATTAGGTTTGCTGTGCATTTGGGATGAACCCATTCATTCTGGCAGTGAATGCTGCATATGTGGCAGGTACAGAGTTGAGTGATATAATGAGCACGGCCAGATGTGTTCCCTGCGATCACAGTGCCTACAATTAGTGGATGGAACAGGCATGACTTCAAGGGAAACACTCAAAGAAGTGAATTTATAATCACAGACTCAGGTTAGTGCTCAGAAGGAAAAGAACGTACTGTAGAAATGGAACAAACAACTAACAACAGAGCCCAACCTAGGCTGGAAGGTCAGGCAAGGCCTCCCTAAGAAGTTAAACATCAGTGAAATCTGAAAGGTAGTCGGCGTTGACCAGGGAAAGGGCAGTGGAGTGGAGAGGGGCCAGTGTGGATGAAAAAGAATGGGCACCTGCAGATGCCAGAAGTGGGAATGAGCATCATGTGTCTGAGCCATGGAAGGAAGGTTCTGGAAGTTGGAGCACAGAGTGAAAGGGAGAGAGTTGTGAAATGAGGCTCGAGAGGAAAGTATGGGTGGGCACTGAGACACATGGCAGGGGTGGAGGAACTGTTGGTGATGGCGGTGGCCATGATGTGTGTAAACATGAAAATAGCCTGCTGGCTGCAGCAGTGGAGCATGGAAGTGAAGGGTGCCCAGGACTCTAATAGAGCAGAAGTGCAGCTGTGCGAATCCTGGCACAAGAAAGGGGAGTGTGGACCAGAGGAGAGAGGGCCAGTAGGCAAGAGACTGGATTCAGGAGATGGATGGAATGTAAATGAGTCTGAACGTTGAGGTGAACTGAATGGGGAGGGGATATTCAGGAAAAGGGAAGCCACAGGTCCATCTGACTTGAGTACCGAATGTTTGGTAATCTCTTCAATAAATGAAGGAACAGAGGTTGAAGACAGATTCCAAGGTGAAACATGACTCAGATACCTATAACACAGGAATAGAGGAAGACTGGGATCTCACCAAAAGGGTGGAATGGAAAGAGAGAGAAAAACAAAGGAGTGTAGGATACCAGTAAATCACAAGATTAAACTACTATGGAAAAGGTGTCCTGCCCACAATGGTTATTTTCCTTCCCTGACCTGCTTTCTCTCTTTTTCTCATCTCTTCCTTCCTTTTTAAACTTTTTTTCCTTCCTCCCTTTGCAGAATTTTATCTAAACTTGCTCGAGTTTAATTGCAGAAAGTCTCAAATTTTTCTACATTTTGGATCTCTATGATCCTTTCCAGAATTTTTGGAAAGCGTTTGTACATATTTTGGTATAATTCAGTAATTTTTCTGAAAGATAAGCTCCCTGGCCTTCCTAGTAATTTGCCATAGATTTAAAATATTTTTATTTTAATGCATCTTTCACTCTACATTTTTGTATTTCACTGCATCCTTTAACTTTAAATAATTTATAGCATGATTTCTTGCAAATTACTTAACCTGTTTGTTTCAGTTTCTTAATTTGAAAAATAGTTTAATAATCTGATGATATAATTGTGCCTTTCTAATGGGTTGTTTTGAGGATTAAATAAATTAAAAACTTGTAAAGTGCATTATAAGCATTCAAGAAACATTAGCTATGATTATTACCTATTATTATGGGATGGGGAAGAGTAACAGACTGTGGGACCCAGAGATACAGCTAGAACTGAAGCAATGGAAGTTATAAGTATGTTTAAGGTAGCTGGGAGGTTAAAGCCAGTGTTTCCTAAAGATGCACTTTGCATCACACAAAGGAAATTTTTCTGTAGTGAGTGGAGAGGAGGGTATGGGTGATAATGCTTGTATGGTGAGGTGGAAGAATAAATGAGTTTGGGGAGTTCCCTAGTGGCCTAGTGGTTAGGACTCTGGGCTTTCACGGCTGTAGTCTGGATTCAATACCTTGTCAGGGAACTGAGATCCCACAAGATGCATGGTGCAGCCAAAAAAACTCAAAAACCAAAAAATGTTTATACCCCTTTGTGTCTCTTTGGATGGGCCTTCCTTAGTGACATGAGGAGTGTTGCTACAGCTTAATAATAGTAATAAGAACTGAGGTTGAGTACTTTGATTGTTCTTACAAGGTGGAAGTAGGCCCTCACTGTCCTTTACACGCTTTATCTCATTGAACCCCCAGAGAGTCCTAAGAGGTCAGGTCTATTCTCATGTCCATCTCAGCAATGAGAAAACAGAGATTATATACTATACTCAAGGTTACATTGATTATTAAGTGGCAAAGCTGGGCTTGAATCCAGACATTCTAGCTTCAGAGCCAAACTTATATGAACAACCTCCATTTCCCCAGTTACATTTCCACTCCTAAGATTTTCCCAAATGTCCAAAAGTTTGCACTTTCTTTAAGCAGAAAGCAATCATGCAGCCTCTTCTTTCTTTACTTTAAAAGAGGAGAGTTTAACCAGAGAAGGTACTTGCTTGAAGAACCAGAGAAGGTGTTGTTTGAAACGATCTTTAAGGGCACACGTAATCCTGAGTTTCCATAATTCTATGCATAAAGAAATGGATAAATTCAAAGAAGTCGATAATGATGGAGGTGATAAATGTACTTGTACAGTCAAATCACTGTCTGATGGTTGGTCACAAGGAGTGGGAAAGACATCTAAATAAAAGAAGACAGAACAGATTCCACCTTCCATATACTGTCCTTTATTTTTTCATTCAATATAAACACATTAAGTACATCCTATGGTCCAGGCACTGTACTATGTTATCATATCAGAATCCCTGTCTTCAAGATGCTTCAACTTCATGGAGGAGGGATGTAGGAAAAAGACTTTTTAAGCACATGGATAACAAAGGTTTTTATTAGGGATATATAAATACATTATGGGAACAGAGAGAATCTATGTATAGTGAAGCCTCATTAGGATAAAAGTATGAGTCAACAGTGGTGAGAAGTATGAGAAAGTATAGGTGGATAAGGGGGGCAAGCAAATTTTTAGCAATAAAAATAGAGGAACCAGCATCTGGCTGAGAAGAATAAAGAGAAAGACAATTTTAAGAGGAAAGGAAGACAGATGATTGAGAGTCCTTACTACGTTGGATCAGAGTTTGATGTTGGTATTGACTCTCTCTTCTGGGTCTCTTAAGACACAATGGATGTGGAATCATGGCAAAACCCTATAATGAAACCTAACACATAAAACCAAGGCAGAATTACAGGCGAGAATAGTCAAGGGATAGATACAAAAAGGACAGAAGGCTGTATATTTCTCACTACCATAGACAGTGTTCTGTTGACAATTTCTACGTCCATTTTGATTCTGCAGAGACAGCAAAGGCTGCCCCTTTTATTTGTCCCTTTTGTAACTGCAGTGCTCCATGGGGCAGTGTTAGTTGGAAGTCCACAAATGGGCAATTGCAGTGGAGGTGATTAGGAATGTAGCAGCCTCAGATTAGTCAACAAGAAGGAATGTATATGCATCTTAGGCTCAAATAGGAGAACAGAAATGTTGCCAGAGGCTGGCATTTTTTTTTCCCACTGAATTTTTCTTTATTTACTCTCTTCCTTTGGCTCTATGAGTATGCTGTGCCTATAGTAAACATCTTTGTCTTTCATTCATCAACATTTCTAAAAATGGAAACATTGATGAGCAGTATTTGGGTTTTCTAGCCCCGGCCTCATTTCTGAGATGAATCTTCCTACTCAGTTCGTTTGAGCTGTATGAAAGACACTTAGTTGATAATGAGACAACTGTCCTAATTAACAAAGCCTTAAGAACTAATTATCTGAGCCCGCAGAGCGGGCTACCTTTGCCCTCATTTAAAGTACTGGCAGATGGTGGGTTGAAGCTGATTTTCTTCGGAGTTTCAAGGAGAATGTTTATTGAAAGTAAAGGGTTAGCTTTAAATGTCTGTCACTGCACACTTAACCATCTAGCCGTCTACACAGGTCACTCAGAGAAGTGGCAGTCCAAGGAAACAGAAGGCGCTGTGTTGGAGGGAATAGGCTTGTTCTTCGATTACCTGGTTTATAGAGACTTACTCGACCATTGGATGCTGCTAATGTTCACAGTTCTGTCCCTTTGCCCTCAGAGGAAATTAATATTTTCCTGTCACCTCCCAGGGAACCCTGTCCATTTCCTTTTCCATCCACAGGCCCTTCATGTATTCATTCTTGGCTGCTGTTGCTTTGTGAGACTCAGAGAAAGATCCTGTGCAGAAAGCAAGGTCTGGTACTCTGGGTAGGATGGTGTTTCCCCAGCCTGATTATCATTCCAGCAAAATTCTAAAGGAAAAAAAAAAAAAAAAGCAAACACATCTGCTGACAATCTTTCTATTGTGTCTAATAGCTCTTTAATATCCTACAAATAAGTTCTTAAACAAATAAAATTAAGCCAACCTGCTTTTCAGGCAGGAATTTGTAGTTTGTAAAATAAATAAAATCAAATGATTTTAGTAATCTTCTGGAAGAAATTGATTTTCTTTCCCTTTGGCAAGTGGCTATATGTACAGTGGCCTTCATATGGAATAGCCACTTTGTAGACCATTGGCTTCAAAGGCCAGAGTTATTGTCCTCTTTTCACATTGGCATATAAAAAGGAAAATGTAATGGAAGCTTTAAAGCTAGTATAATGAGGATGACCTAGCTGGGAGAAGTGTTAAAGTTCTCCAGTGTAAAACCTTTTTAATTCAACAAGATGAATCATTTGGAGTCCTGAGTACTTCCAATTAGTGAGTGAGAGACTCTGATTAAACAATCAGGCCCAATGCATGGCAGAGGGTGTTTTGGCTCTTTATTTCAATAAGTGGTTTTAAGTATTTATTATAATATTCCACAGTCTATGGACTAATGGGCTGTATTATGTCTTTTAACTGAGATAAAGTCTTAAGAAAATGAGGCCTCATTGTAAGCACTTGCAGTTAAATCTTGGTTGGGAAGTAAAATGAGGCCACTTTTTTTTTAATCACAATGATAATGTTTTCTGATTAATGAAGTGAAAAATAGATCTTTTTACTCTACAGAAATTACAATACTCCATACATAAGACTGCGAACAAAAGACATTAATTGCTATTAATGGCCTTGATATCTATCCTGAAGCATTGTATTTCATTGCTTTCTTCAGTTGCCTTATTCAATTATTTGGATTTCCCTTTCAGGGAAGAGCAACTCTCCCCAATTTTATGGCCAGGTCTTCTATAGTCAGAACTGGAATTCAGTTTCCAAGCCTGCTTCCTCTTGCTGTCTTGTTTTGTAGCATCAGAATCTTAACCACTATGGACTCCTCTCTGTCCCTTTCTTTGCAGCTCACAACTGGCCAGCTGTTGAGGCTTCTGGAACAAGCTTCTGGTGTGTTTAGGGGTCTGCACCCTCATGCTATCTGTTAGCTATCGCCTCAGCCAGTTTTATTGAACCTGTTGCCCTGGCACTGACTCAAGCCAGCTTGTGGATGAAAGTACTCATGTGACAGGTGGTGGCACATTCCTCGGCTGATGCTAACAATCCGCTAATGACCTTCTTAATGTGTAGACCCAAGCAGGATGGACATGAGGTAAATCTCTTGGCCTTGATGTGTTTGCCCAGACTGTACAAGAGCTTTGGTCATCAATATGATTCTTTCCTTGTTCAGGACAGCAGGGAACCTAAAATATCTCTGCCTCGCAGAAGTTCGCCAATTATTTGAGGCTATTGTGGAATGCAAGTTCCTAAATTATATTCTGCTGTCCTCCTTAGCTATTATGATCCTTACCAGAATGCTCTGAGTTCCCATATGTTACCACTGGCTCTACAAGCAATGAAGGGCTAGTTTTCTTAATAGACTTTTGTGTAGAGTATTGTTGGGAACAGTGACACCCTCTTTAGCCACAACTGGGCCTTTCACTTTTACACTTTTAATAAGTTACCTATGATTTACCAGCAAAAATTTTTTTTAAATTAATTTTTATTGGAGTATATTTGCTTTACAACGTTGTGTTAGTTTCTGCTGTACAGCAAAGCGAATCAGCTATACGTGTACATATATCCCCTCTTTTTTGGATTTCCTTCCCATTAAGTCACCACAGAGCCTTCAGTAGAGTTCCCTGTGCTATACAGCAGGTTCTCATTAGTTATCTATTTTACACATAGTAGTGTATATGTGTCAACCCCAATCTCCCAATTCATCCCACCTCCCCTTACCCCCCGGGTATCCAAACATCTGGTCTCTACGTCTGTACAACTGGGTCTTTGAATACAAACTGCCTCCTTGGCTTCCAGTTCCTGCTATCCCACAAGCACTTCTTGACTTGTGCGCCTTTGGGAACAACTCCTCTTGCTTAGTTACTTTGGTCTGCCATGGTCAGCTCTCAGGTATTCCTAGCCTTCATCTCTGAAGACCTCACTGAAGAGGATGCAGTCCCCCGTGGTCTCCAGAGATTTCCAGGGTGAACCATACCTATCCATGCCTTCACTAAGATATTGTTAGTGGTGCATCCCTGACATGGATGGCTTTCCCCTTGTTTCCTCTGCTGGACATTCACCTGGTCCTGTAGCTATTACTAGGGTTTTAGAGAAATTTGATGTAAGGGACACTTTTTGTT